>NC_136633.1:22458588-22512400 GCF_933228915.1 Telmatherina bonti | reverse complement strand
TATATATGTGTATATAAAAATTTTTTTCCTTCTTTAATGAAAGGGGATGAATAAGTATGAGCACAACTGTTTATCCCTTCCCAGATTGCAGCAGCTGTATCATTGCTGATGTCTTTCCTCCTTGGAAAGATGTGTTGTTGGTTGTTTTTACCTCATCCTAAGACCAGGTAAGGACCCGAACTGATCGAAAGAGTGCTTTTATTTTCGCATGAATGAACCTGAGCGCTCAGTCTGAGACATTTTACCTGTATGTATCTGTACATGTAGTTCCACATCAGTCGTTATGTTGCTCTGACTCTGTGTCAGTCAGCTCCTTCTCTGTTGCCTTCTTGCTCTAATTCTCTTTCCACTTGTGATAAAACGCCAGGCGAGTGACCTCACACATTCTACCCCCCATGCTTGTTGCTCTGCTTCATCTCCAACCCTTCCAACCCTCCATGAGGCAGCACGCCACCCTCCACCTTCCTAAGGTCCATGTTTCCTCTCCACCCCTCCCTTTCCTGTCAGGGCATGTCTCACCTATGCTCCTCCCCCCTTCACCAGGACTGTTCCTGCATATCCCACGCTCAGGTCCAGCCCATGGACATAGAAGAGCGCTATGAGGACACCAGCCACCAGTTCCTGGTCAGTAGCCGAGTCGCTGTCAGCATGGAGACAGTCATCACACTCACACTCCTTCATCACGCCATCACCTTCCATCTATCACCCGTCCGGAGCGAGTTGTAAAATAATATTTATCTGATGCTGTTCAAGTGTTTGAAGCTGCCAACACTTTTTAATTAAACAGGTTATATTCTTCTAAATCAGAGGCGTCGAACTCCTTTTAGTTCAGCGGCCACATGTAAGCCACTGTGATGTCCAGCTGGCCCGACCTGTAAATAATGAAGACTTTTCATTTCCTTACAATTTACCACTAACAAGTACAGGTGTATCATATTTACTAAAGTATCCTTTCAGAAAAAAAACATTGCAAACTATCTTAAATTTCATGAGAGAAATAAATGCAGCTTCGACCAGATTTTACTTTTTTTTTTTTTTTGTAATATTTTGCTCTATATATTGAAATATTTTGATTGATTTATTCTGGATTTTCATTCTTTTTTTATATGATCTTTATATATACATACATACACACACACTGTTTAAAAAAAAGAAAAGAAAAAAAAATAAATAAATAAAAAAAAAAAAAAAAAAAAAAAATATATATATATATATATATATATATATATATATCGATTTAAATTGCAATTCACAAAAAAATTTATATGTACATACAGTATATATCCTGTATGTGTGTATATATATATATATATATAGTATATACTATATATATATATATATATATATATATATACATATATATATATAATATTTTTTTTTTTTTTTTTTTTTTTTTTTTTGTGTGAATTTTTAAATCGAATCAACAGCCAAAAAAATCTGAATCGAATAAAATCGGAACAAAAGCATATTGTCACAGTACACATGTATATTTCCACATGTGTACACTAATCCTGACCAACTAAACTGACTCGCCCCGTAACACAGATGAAGTCCGATCCATTTAGTCGGAAAGATAAACACGTTACCATCCTATAACTGGAAATGTTTCAGGTATAAATGTCACGTTTGCAAATTAGCAAGTTTCATATAAAAACTTGCAGTCATGAAAAAGGCTTTTACGCCATTTTCAAATTTACCAAGTTTCCGCCTGGACGCACTGGACGCACGCCTGGTCGGTTTGGGTCCCGGGGCCATATGTTGGACACCCCGTCTCCATGTCCTTTCAGTTGAAGTCGCTCGGCTCACACGTCCCTGTGATGCAGACAAACGCTGAAGCACGAAGAATGTCTTGTCTTAAAATCAGAAACACATTCAGTGAGTGTCTCAGACATCCTAAATATCTGTCTGCATCACAGACGCTTCAAAGCATCCCCCTCCCTCCCTGTGCCACAGCGTCACCTGCTGGTAGCAGGAGAGCAGTGCAGCAACAGCGCCACCTTTGCCTCCACTTCACTTCCTTCCTACTGGGAAAGCCAAACTGAGGGAACTCCTGGGTTGAGCGGATCCTTGTCGTGTAAAAGATTGTAAAAAATACCAGTAAAAAATACGGGGGCAATAATTATTATGCTTCCAGTAATTCGGAGAAGATGATTGGACCACCTCTCAGTGTTTTAAGCAAGAATTTTAACTGTTTGAGGTGATTTTCCTTCAGCTGAATTCATCCACACAGCTGGCTGAAGTCATGTTTACGCTTCTTGTTTATGTTTTTGTGTTTGCATGACCGCAGAGCTGCGACGGTTCTGAATACACCCTGCAAGGACCAGCTGGTGGCGATGACCTCACAGGCCTGTCAGCCGAGCCGGCCCACTACCAGCTCCTGTCCGAGCTGGGTGAGACCATGACGGCAGAGTAGACGACCAGGCTTAAAAAGCTGAGTCAGCTCTCCGTGTATGACCCGGATCTTTCTGTGACTTTGTCTCAGGGAGGGGCTTCAACAATCTGAGCCAGGTGAACATGGCGCGCTACGTTCCAACCGGTCAGCTGGTGGCCGTCAAACAAACCAACCTGGACGAGTGCACGGAGGAGGAGCTGCTGCAGCTCATGGTGAGCTGCAACCTAAACGTGCATTTAAAGATAATTTTTTGTGTTATTTTATCTTAATTGTGTCTCCGACCCAGAACGAGGTTCTGCTGTCCCGACTGTTTCGTCACTCCAACCTGCTGACGTCCCGCCTCGTCTTCAGCTCCTGCTGCCAGCTTTGGGTCCTGACTCCTCTCATGGCCTACGGTTAGCCACAACACACCTTCAATACGTATCTGTTTAAAAGTCCCATCCCTCATTACTTCCTGCGGTACCAGAAAAACACGGTGCTGGGATGTAGTTAAACATGCACAGAAGTACTGTAAATAAAGGTTTGTAAAATCCACAAGAGGCTTAAAAGGGAATATGTTGTCTTCAGGAATAGTTCCTGAATACTTCCCAAAGCTCTTCTTTGGATATTTCTGCTTTTTAGCTCTGTTCTCTGTCCAGATGATCCCACTTTGCTTTAATAATGTTGAGCTTTGAGCTCAAATTTACCACCAGCTGGTGGCCAACAAGCTTTAAGGCCGGTTTCCATTCGTACAAAACTGCTGGAAAGTGATTTTGTTTTCTGCTTTGTTTCACTTATCACTTTAACAAATTCAGACCTGCTAAAAACATACTAAAAATTCAACCATTTTCTGATTTTTGTCCCTTCAAATGCCAGTTTGATCATTTGAAATAGTATTTATTTGTTAAAAAACAATAAAAACAAAAAAAATTAATTATTTTCAAATAATAGATATTAAGGGGTGGAGATTTGATTATGATCTGAGTCATGGATATGTCAGAGATAAGCAACATTACTGAATTAATAGCTTAAATAATTTCGAAGTATTGTCAGATACACCTTTTTAAAGCGACTTTTTTCTGCACATTTCACTCTAATTTATTTTAATATGCAAGTCCGGAAGAAATAATCTAGGATTTTCACGCCTTCATTCATTTTGATCAACATCAAGAATACTTTATTCATCTCTGAGGGATGAATGTTTGCAATGATCTTCTCAGATCAGCCTCTGCCAGAAACACGCCAACAGAGAAAGCTCCGCCGCATGTCCTGCTCAGGGCTGTGTCTGATTGGTCAACTCCTAGGAGTAGTTATCCTGAGCAGTGAAGGTGGGCGTGGCTTTCTTCTTGTGAACGTGCACAACCTAGAGAAGACGACCAATCACTGAGTCCCTTCCCTGGGACGTCACTAAAATTTTTCAAGTAGAAAAAATTCTCTGAAACCAAACGTAGAGAGTACTGGAAAACTTGAGAAAAACAAAAAAAAAAAATGGTGCCGCTCTAATGTTTGATGAGTATTAAACACTGTAGAAAGCTCAGAAAACTAGAAATATCATAATGGAGCCCCTTTAAGGTCTTTGTGACCAAAATGCTCCGTTGACCTATTAAAACTACATCTTTTCATTTCACTAACACTATAGTTTATTTAGTTTGGAAGAAAACTAGTCTTATTTTACCTTTTTACTAATTTCTTTTCAAAATAAATTATATTCCTTTTGGAGGCAGATGCAGGAAATTCCCAGTAACCCCCAGCTGCAGTCTGAAGAATGGGGCGGGGCTGAACAATGGGCGGGGTTTGATGTCAAATGGGCGTGGGGTTAGGGTTAATCCAATCAAAATGTTGAGGGGGCGGAGTTGGATATCCAGCCCTGTCCAATATCCAGACTGCAGCCAAGACCCTTCGAAATTCCTGCATTTTTGTTATATAATGCAGACATATGACCACCACAGGGCGCTTAGAGTCGGGTTTTTATGAGTGCGTGGAAAAAAAGAAAAAAAAAGAAAGAAAAAAGAAAAAGTCTGACTATCAAAATGTCTTGGTACTTTCTGGTCTCATGGCTTTATACAGTAATATGGAGTCATAACTGGGGTCCATTACCGGTCCATTACCTCGAGGCCACAAACCTCCTGGTTTTCATTGTTTCTCTGCTCAAATTAATGAGCCATTTTGCAGAACATCATAGGCTGTTGGGTCCGTTTAATATGAGCCAGGTGTGTTGAAGCAGGGAATTGCTAAAAGCAGGTCAGCGACCCTCGAGACAAACTGCGGACACACCTCATGTATGATGATTTTTCTAGCTTTGTTTTGCTTCTCTGGTCCGATGACGCATTTGGCCAAAAAAGTACGTAAAATGCATCAACAGAATATTAAAGACATGAGGAAAAAAAGCCACCAAATTAAAAAAAATTAGACAAAAATCAGAAATGAATGTAAAATTTCCTGCCAATGCAGCAAAACTGATAGAAAAGTAGCATCTTCAAAGATCCCTGAAGTCCTGGTCGGGTCAGGGCATCACTGTCAGATCAACTACATCAGTTTTAGTCCTGATTCTGCTTCTGTTGGTCTCCACTAGAGCAGTTTCCTCATTTTTCAGACACTGCACAACATGCTGACATATGCCAAGTTTTAAGCTAACAGCTTATTCACAGACGCATTCTTTGAGTCAGGAGCTTTTCTTCAAACTCTGAATGATTCATAGTTCAGCTCCTCTGAGCAGGATCAGCTACCAAAACTGGACTGAAAACAAGTGGAAAAAGCAGAAAATGTCAGTTTTACAGACTTCAGATAGACTGATGAATCACTGCTC
The DNA here is from genome assembly GCF_933228915.1 of Telmatherina bonti. Classification (NCBI taxonomy): domain Eukaryota; kingdom Metazoa; phylum Chordata; class Actinopteri; order Atheriniformes; family Telmatherinidae; genus Telmatherina; species Telmatherina bonti. The sequence continues at coordinate 22,507,223 of NC_136633.1, read as the reverse complement.
AAGACCACATTGAAAGATTTTAAGCAAGTGTGTTTGCTTGGAAGCCAAATATAAAAAAATGTTTGTTCCTGGAGTTTTTGCTTTGCTTTTCCCCAAACAGTCGGCCACTTTGTGCTTTCTTCAATGCAAACTGAGGAAAACTGGCAGATCGGATTGTAGGATTCGCCGCTAATTCATTGTCCTGCCTTCCTCTTTCCTGCAGGCTCTGCAGACACCTTGCTGAAAACATACTTCCCAGATGGAATGAGTGAATCCCTGATAGCTTACCTGCTGTACGGTGTGCTGAAAGCGCTGGAATACCTGCATCGGATGGGCTACGTCCACCGGTCAGTGACCGACAGAATGCTTTCCTGCATCCAAAGAAAACATCAAAACACGTCTTTATTTTTCCTCTTCTTTCAGGGGGGTGAAGGCCAGTCATATCCTGCTGTCAGGGGAGGGCCATGTCTACCTCTCAGGGCTGCACAGTGTTTACAGTATGATGCGGGATGGGAAGAGAATGAGGGCGGTGTTCGACATGCCCCACCACAGCCCGGCACTGCTGCCGTGGCTCAGCCCAGAACTGCTGCGACAGGTTAGGACTTTGTGGTTTAGGACAAATCTCTGCGTTGGAGACGGACCTGTCTCATGGCGGTATTGTCCTCAGTAGGACCTGCACGGCTACGGAGTGAAGTCGGACATCTACAGTTTGGGTATCGTAGCCTGCGAGCTGGTCAGCGGCAGAGTGCCTTTCCAGGACATGCCGCCCACTCAGGTAAGGACCGGGGGGAGGGTTTTAGCCTGCTGGAGCTGTCGGCTGCAAGGGCGGATTTAACATTAGGCAAAATTAGGTGGTTGCCTAGTGCCCCCAGTTCTTTAGGGCCCCATAAAATTTGCGATACACGTATGGTTATTTATTACTTAGTTATTACTAACAAAAATTATGTTTTTGATTAAAATGCATTCGCTACACTGTCAGCAGAATGATTATTATATTATGTGTGTCTCGGATCCTCCCCCTTCAGGTCTATAGGGCAGCGCACTAATACCTAATGTGATCTGTGTGTGTGTGTGTGTGTGTGTGTGTGTGTGTGTGATGCAGTCAGTGAGTTGATCTGCAATTTAAAGAATGACTCATCACAATAAATGATCAGTTCGTACCATCAAGTGAAGCAACCCTTCCCTGTCAATATACGCAGTCCTCTCAGTCAGGAAAGATATTTTTACACTGGCTGTTTGTTAGCAATGCAAATAATATACCTGTAAAAACAGAAAAACGCTGCAAATACAACAAAACGTTTAAAAAAAAACAGTAAGACACTGCAAATACAGAAACGAGGTGCAAAAACAAAAATGCTGCAAAAACAGAAAAATGCTGCAAATACAGAAAAAAGTCACAAAAACAGAAAAATGCTGCAAATACAGAAAAAAAGTCACAAAAACAGAAAAATGCTGCAAATACAGAAAAAAGACACAAACAGACAAATGCTGCGACTACAACAAAACGTAAATGATTAGTTCGTACCATCAAGTGAAGCAACCCTTCCCTGTCAATATACACGGTCCTCTCAGTAAGGAAAGAGACTTTTACACTGGCTGTTTGTTAGCAATGCAAATAATATACCGTAGTGGAGTAGAAAGTGCAATATTTACCATAGGGCCCCACGCCTGCCTTTGCCTGGGGCCCCAAATCTCTTAAATCCGCCACTGGTCCACTGTGCCTCAGTTTGTGGATTTTCCTGCTCAGATGCTGCTTCAGAAGCTTCGCGGCTCCCACTGCTGCCTGCTGGACGTTGCTCCGTTTCCGCTGGGGGAGCTGGGAGGGCTGAAGGTGTCGCGATCCGGCGTGGACTCCGGCATCGGGGAGAGTGTTGCCACTGGGAGCCTGACGCACAGCGCGACTGCTCCCCCCACCGAGCGACCACAGAGCCCCGGACCCAAGAACCACTCGGCCACCCTGCACAACCTGGTCCAGCAATGTCTGCAGCAGCAGCCCGAGCACAGGTCAGAGAACAGCGAGTCTGACGCCATGACGTGCACATGGAGAAACGTTCATGCTGGAAATGCTTCTGCTTTGTTTTCCACAGACCGTCAGCGGCCGAACTGTTGAGCCACGCCTTCTTCAAGCAGGTGTGTGTCTCTTTATCATCACCATTCAGGCTTTTCTCTGCACAGTTTCAGCTTTTCACACGTAAACTCATTTTTTCACACAGTTTATTAAAGAAGACTGGAAAAGGCAAAAACTCAGCCTTAAAAAACAAGAAAAAAAATATACAAAAATTAGGTAAATGTTGCTTAAAATAAGATAAATTATCTGCCAACAGAACAAGAAAATTTGGCTTGTCAAGACTTCCCAAAACAAGTAAAAATACTCTTTAAAACAAGAGGAATTCTCTGGCATAAAAACTAAGAATTATCTTACCTTGAAACAAATAAGCATGTGTGTACTCAATTTAAGATTTTTAATCTTACTTAGATTTCAGTTTTTGCAGAGAGTCCAGTCTGGCAGGGAGCATTTGGAAAAAGAGAAAATCACATATAAGACATTAACCACAACTGCTGGAAGGCCTAAATTTGTCCATGTGAAATAGTATTTATTTAGTTGGAATCTAAAACATGCAAGAACGGCGATAAATTATTTAATCTTCCTTGTTTGAAGGGGTAGTTCACCCTGAAATGTGTGTTTTTAAAGCTGTAAACAACATGGTGATGAAACCACCTGTAGTGTTCTGACACTGTATAACGCCTGAGCCGAAGACCAGCCTGATGGAAGTAATAATGGAGGATTTCTGGGGTCAGCATACAGTTCTTGACGCGTGTCGGCGCTCTGAGGGGGCTGCATGCTTCTCCAGACATTGTAACTAAAGATGCGCCGATCCACCTTTTGGGAGTTCCGATCCAATACCTGAAATTTGAATATCTGCCGATATCAATATTTGCCGATACCAAATCTGTTTATGTGCACATTATTGTGACTATGGTTATTATTACCGTTATAACTGTGTAAGATTTCATTAGGTTGTAATAAATTACTTATTCTTTCTGAAGTTACATCACCAATACAAATATAATAACATTACAGATCTAACAATTTCAATTCTTTTCAATTTAATTCAGCTTTATTTGTAACAATGTTGTCACAGGGCACTTTACATACACAAATCAAAATACACATCATTTCAAGCCAATTCATACATAGCCTATAATAGAAACCAACTGATTGCATCGAACCATAACTTCGATCCAATCCCCCATCCTGAGCTGCACGCGGCGACAGTGGGAAGGAAAAAACTCCCCTTTAACAGGAAGAAAACCTCCGGCAGAACCCGGCTCAGGGAGGGCAGCCATCTCCCTTAACTGCTTGGGGTGGAGAGGACAGGAAAGACAGATCAACAAGTTTTATTTTGACTCGTCACATTTTATCTAAATACAACTATAAATGTGTGGTTTTGAAACAAAGATCTCGCTTTTAGTGCTGTGTTCCTCATCGCATGCGTTTCACTGACTCTTGACTTGCAGCTCGTGAAGCAGCCACTGGTTTTCTGAAAATGCCATCTAAACAAGTCATAATGATCCTCAACGCTGCAGTTCTCTCCACAAACAAGAGCTGCAGGCTGCTTGCAAAAACTTTGCAGTCGTAACGGCCCTAACTGACTCTGACCCTGTCAGAGTTGCCAGTTTTGACTAATTTCAGCTGCACCAGACTCCGCCAAAGAGCTGCTCCGTCGGTAGCTCCGCATATATAATGAAAAAGAAACACCCACATTCCGGAGGCATTATTGTATTTTTACCATATACTGTTGAATAAGAATGCCATTACTCTGTGCAATATTTAGGATAACCATTCCTTGCTAAAAAGCTGAATTTTACTGGTTTGGCAACGTAGCAGGATACATAGCATGGGAATGCTTTTTTTGGGGGGTGGCGGCTCTCCTCTTGTCTTAGTATATTGAGTGCAGCTCTTGTTGAATTAACAATGAGGATTGCTGTTTTAGTGTAACAAAAAATGTTAAATTTTAACATTCAAGTCATTTATTTCTTTTAAAACATGTCTGAAACATGTCATCAAACACATCTTCACTAGCTTGACTAGTGTGGTATTCGTTGTGGTGTCGGTGCATGTTTATTAATACCAAGTACGAGTACACACTTTGTATTGAACTGATTTCAATACTGGCATCGGTATTGGTGCATCCATAATTGTAACTTTGCAGGAGCAGATCCGTCTCTCATGGGGTCATATGACCTGAAGCGGATCGCTCTGTCGAAGACTCAAAACACCCCCTACAGGGTATAAAATATCACAAGACCATTTAAAAAGCTCACAGTCACGCCCAGCGGCACATGTTCGGATGTGATCTTGTTATCTGACGCAGACTGGTTTCAGACTTCTATACCAGGGCTACTCAATTAGATATTCAGGTGGGCCAGATTTTCAAATAAAAATATTATGAGAGCCATCACTCTGTCCGCTCTGCAGAGTCCCTGTCTACTTTTAAGAGCAAGCTGAAGACTCAGCTCTTCAAGGAGCACTTCAACACTTAGCATAGCTATATTTAGTGGAAAGTTGGAGTACTTAGCCCAGTTCTTTGCAACAAACTTTATGGTATTAATTCTTTGTATTTCAACATAGGTGATATTATGGGGTAGGAAGGGAGTAAACAAAACAAAAAAAAAAAAAAAAAAAAAAAAAAAGCCTGTAGCACTTCATGGAAGGACCTGCGTCCAACTGGACAGTCCACTAGCATCTTCCTACGATGTCCTTTACTGTTTGATTTCGTGCTTGTGTTCTCATTCATATGTAAGTCGCTTTGGATAAAAGCGTCTGCTAAATGACTGTAGAATAGAATAGAATAGAATTAAATAAAGTAAGGTAAAATAAATCAGTACAAATAAATCAATCAATTTTTTTTAAAAAGAAAAAAAAAAGACACATTTACATTTATAAAAATAAGTAGTTTATTAATTTTACTATTTAAAATTCAATCCCACATGACAAGGGCAAATGCACTAAATAAATGAATGAAAACTCCAGTCAGAGCCTGTTTTTCTCCTAACTTCTAACATTAAAAGATCATCTCAAACTAAACTTCTCGATGCGGTGCCTCCTCACATTATAATCTTCAAACACACGCTCATTGCATATCAAACACATCGGTTTGGCGCTCAAATTTGACGGAAAAATAAACAAATACTTATCAGTCCAAGTGAGGTTAAATCTGCAGTTTTTGTTGTCAATTTTGCGAATTGAAACAAAGAGCGACATGTTTGCTAGCGCTACTCTTACAAACTTCAAAACACAACAACACTTGCTGGGGTTAATGTTGCTAGGCAACCAAGTGTTGCATTCATGGTCTGCACAACTGTAAGATTGTAGGCTACTTAATCAGTGTAGAAATAACTGAAGGTTCTTGATTAATATTGTAGCATGTTGAGCATTGGTGGGTGGAGTTTTCCCAGCATTCCTTGCTGACTTTGTTCAGGTTGCACCGTGATTGAGACTGCTAATGCCGTTAATGACACTCTGTTCTTTCAGTGCATGTAGTGAATGATCTGTTGATCTTGATAAGGAGCACAGCAATGTGAGAAAGAGAACTTCTCTGCATTCTACATTAACCCATCACCTTGCCACAACATCCTTATTGTTTTCCATGTTCTGGGCTGCCCTTTGAAGAGACCTGATCTAGACACTTACAGAGCTTTTAGGAAAATCTGGCTGCAGTGGAATGGATTTGTGTTTGCGCGGGTGTGAAAGTAACACTGGACTCAGTTCTGAACCTGCTGATCCTCCTCTGGCAGCCGCTGCGTGTCGCTGCAACCCACCAGAGCTGCTGCTGCAGGCCGGTGCAACATGACCGATCCGGTTCAGGACCTCCTCGTGCTTCCACCTCTGCCTTCTGGAGCCACACACCTCAGTTTCCGGCATTTTGCAGAAGTAAATATGACTTCTGTCAGTCAGTCAGGTGGTCAGGATTACTACATACATGTGGAAATGTACACACATGTACAGTTAAAGCAACTTCCAGAGCTTGACCACTTCGTCTTATGATGTGAAAAACAAACCTGAGAAACGTTTGGTGAAACATCTTGATGTCGAGCTTCTGTAAAACCAGAAAAAAGGGGGAAAAAAAAAAGATTTTTTTAGACTTGTAGTTTATGAGAGGTGTTTAACATCCTGTAGAGGAGAGTTTTTCAACCTTCTTTGAGCCAAGGTACACTTTTTCCACAGGAAATGTCACAAGGCACAGCACAAACCAAACTGTTAAAAAAAAAAAAAAGAAGCTGATATTTATAATTTAAAGTCCATCTTATCAAAGAGTCTTACATAGCCATCAGATAAACACAAGAAAAGGGAATTTTGTGATTTTTTTTTTTTTTTTCCATTTCTTTTTAGACCAATTAGATGCAATTGGATGATTTCTCACGGCACACTAGTGTGCCACGGCACAGTGGTTGAAAAACACTGCTGTAGAGGAAGCTGAGATTTACCTCTCATGCAGTATTTTGTATCGTGACCATGTTGTCAATGGCAACAGCTTGATCGGATCGTTCATGCTACCTCTTATAAATGCAGAAACATTCTGAATGTGCTGATTTGTAAAGACAGTCAAGCCTCTTGGCTGTGATGGACACCTTCCAGGCGACATTTCCAGGCTCCAGTAGGTAGAATCGGAGTGTGCGGCCTCCTTCTGCTCTGGTTTAACTGGAAATGAGCTGTCATGGCGGGTCATTCAGGCATCAGACTGACTGTTCGCTGAAGGACTCAAACACATGACTGAGCAGGACGTAGTTAAAGAAACAAAAGCTCTTTGTTGAAGCAAAACAAAAGATCTCCAGAGGCAGGAAGATGAACGTGGAACCTGTTTGTCCGGAGTCTGACTGAGCGAGCTGGAAGCGGCGGGAGGATGAGGAGCGGTGGTGGGACACGCTGGAGGTGAAGCCTGAAAGCAGCTGCTTGTGTTTTCATGTGGAAACCAGCAGGTTTTAATGGTGATCGGGTTTAACGCACTCCTGAAACACCAGTTCCAGCTTCATCTGGTCTCCGTGTGGACTGAGTCCAGTCATGAAGGGTCCAAATGACATATTTTAATCCTCATTCACTTTGTATTTATTCATGATTTATCTCTTTTATGGATTATTTTCCATCCAGTCTTTCCCCGTTTGCTTTTTTCTCCTGATGTATTTTGTCCTAAATCCCAGCTTTAGGAGGTTAAAGGTTGTATAAAGCAGCTTCTGTTTTGTTCCAGGTGAAGAGGCACACCAGAGACTCCTTCCTCAGCCTGATGTACCCAGCAGTGCCCCTCACGAGCCCAGAGGACCCTCCGGTATCCAGCCCCCCCACGCCTTCCTGCCACGCACCGTCATCAGCCGCCGCTGCAGAGACGGCGTGGGACTTCTCGTAACCCCTCCCTCCCCGCTGGACATGAGACAATCAAAGAGAAGCAATGAGGCCAAACTCTACTGTGCTTTTTTTTTTTCTTTTTTTAACCATTAATATTATTTTTTTAATCGTTTTTAACCAAATCTCTGAGCCTTTTTAAAGAACCGTTTTTTTATTATTGTTGCTGTTTGTTTGTGTGATGCGTGGAGTCGACTGTGAACGTTCTTGATCAAAGAAGCTGCTCTGATCTCATTGTAAGGATCTACAAGTCTCTCATCGAGCCAAAGGACAAAGAAGAAGAAGATAGCAGAGTGATCATCGCACGTTAAGCTCCGCCTTCACAAGCTTTACTGTCAGAAACGGTGGAGACGTCGACATGTTGACGTTTATTAAAGTTTAGTTTTCATTTCGACTTTTATGTTTTCAGACTGTGAATGGTGACACTGAGCAGGTCTGTTTTTGTTTTTCCAGCACAGCCAAATGTGTGTTTGGACATATTTACACCCAGTGTTCCTATATGCTCATTTTCCAACCTGCCATCATGCACACGAGCCATACGGTGTGCAGTTTCTGGTGTTAACGTAGCGTAGCTGTTAGAAAACATCGGTCTTTCCTGCTCTGATCCTTCTGTGCCACCACGTTTCCAACAAGGCCTTGGTGTTTTTACATGACGTGATCTCTGTAACTGTGCTGTGTGACAACTGTGACTTGCAGTACATATCAAACATGGTAGCAGTAAAAGCCTTATTATACATGTATTATAAATAATATGACACCTATATATATATATATATATATATATATATATATATATATATATATCGTCTTGTTTTCCAACATCCTGCCTGCATTGACTCTTCTTTGTTATGAGATTGTTTTGGGGGTGAAAAACAGGAAAAAAAATTATTTAATCTGGTAATGAAACAGATGCAGATGAGCTGGTTTGTTGAATTGTTTATTAATTTGTTGTCTTTTTTCTTATGGTGGCCCTGAAGTGTCACAGCAAAACAAAAGCCACAACACAATTAGCTACAATGCAACACAATTAGCCACAACACATTTAGACACAATGCAACACAATTATTATTCATTCATTTTCTGAACCGCTTATTCCAATTCAGGGTTGCGGGGAAGCTGGGGCCTATCCCAGCTGGCTTTGGGTGATGGGCAACACCCTGGACAACCACTTGCGCTCACACTCACTCATTCCTAGGGGCAATGTAGAGTGACCAATTAACCTATCATGCATGTCTTTGGATGGTGGGAGGAAGCTGGAGTACCTGGAGAGAACCCACGCATACACGGGGAGAACATGCAAACTCCACACAGAAAGGCCACTGACCAAACCAGCCAAGGATTGAACCAGTGACCTTCTTGCTGTGAGGCCACAGTGCTAACCACTGCGCCACCGTGCAGCCCCACATTATTATTATTAAAAAATAATTTAAAAAAAATAATTTAAAAAAATCACTTACGTTGTGACTTAATGTGTTGTGCTGTGGCTTTTGTTTTGCTGTGACACTTCAGGGCCACCGTATTTTCTGCATTCCAGGCCAAATAAAGATGGAACGGGTCAGTTTAGGGCTAATAGTCCGGTTAGATAACATGTTATTTTAAACAACCAACGACATCAGGTGATGATTTTGGATCCATACAAGAGTGATTCTTTGAGGAGCGAAGAAACAATGAAAAAGGAAAAGGAAGCCCAAACTGGACACCATGATCTCCAATCTTTGCATGGAGAACCATCTGGTTGAACTGCTTGGACATTAGTTATTCTAATGGTAGAGTAAATAAATAAAAACTTAGGGCATTTAATGTTTAGATTTCTCACCCTAAAACATAAAAAAATGGAAGTACAGCCCTCTCAATGTAGCAGCAGTTAACAAAAATGTATTGTTTCTGATCAGCTCCTAAAAATATGTCAATAATCCTTATATATCTCTCCTAACGATAAGGATTTTAAAATAAACACTGAAATTATTCTGAGATTAGAGTTTTTTCAGTGTTTGAAATTACAGTTTGTTCAACTCCAACTTGTCTGTGACAATACCATTAAAAAAATGTGTTTATTAATGTGTAGGCACAGTGTGAGAGGCTGGTAGTACCAGACTGATCTCAAAGAGCCCCAAAACGGACCTTGGCCTTGCATTATCAGTGTCAGATTTAAAAAAATGAACAAATCTTGCCCTTGTATCCTTCACTGCTAAGGTGGACGCTATATTAAATAAATTAAATCACTTAAATTAAAAATTTAATTGAGAAATTAAATTAAAATTAACTTTAAATAAAATAAAAAATAAAAAAATACATTAAGAATTAAATACATGTCAAATTGACTTTAAAATCAATCAAGTCTAAAAAATGGACAAATCATTCCCTCATATCCTTCACTGCTAAAAAAAAAAAAAAAAAAAAAAAAAAAAAAAAAAGTCTATTTGGTAGACGCTATATTGAATAAATGAAATCACTTAAAATGAAAATTGAAATTAAACTGATATATTAACTTTGAATAAAATTAAAAAAAAAAAAAACATCAAGAATTAAATACACATTAAAATAAATTGACATTAAAATCAATCAAGTCAATTTAAGGAAATAGAAGTATGAAGGTCGTCTGAGACGTGTTTTGCTCCACCAGGTGGAGCTCAGAGCCAGATGTTTAGGTTTTGCTCAAAGCGACTCCACTCCAGTCCTTGGCAACTGCATTGATCCATAGAAACGCACATCGACAACGTAAAGGAGTTAAAAGTGTCGTAAATCCACCGAACATTATGACAAATTAAAAGCAAAGGTTGCTACGCTTAAGCAAAAAATGTACACCTAAATTTAACGACACAACAGCAGGAAATGGTATACTTTAATGAAGCCATGTTTTAAGCCTTAACATGCTTCTTTTCTCTTTTATATCACAATTTATTGTTCCAGTTGCTTCAGGATCTTTTGTTTCCGGTTGACCAAATTAAAAGGTTTTCCACTGACGTGCGCACTGAGATCAACGTTTCAACGTAACGCAGTTAAATTAAATTAAATTAAATTAAATTAATCAGTATTAAATTTAAATTTGTAGAATTACCTAGCAAATTACAGACAGTATTATAGAGAGTGGGTCAAAGTTTTACCACACCAAATCATATCATCAAATCAAACTTTATTTGTATCGCACTTTTCATAGAAAAGCATATCAAAGTGCTTAACATTAAAACATTAAAAACAGTTTCACATTCTAAAACACACTCACACTTCCCCTGACCATTAATGTCAAAATAAAAAAAAGGAATAACTTTAGGATTCTGTCACCTGTATCTGGCACCAGCATGAATCCAGTCTACACCCAGAAATGTAGCATATCATTTCATAATAGCGAGAGATAGATTTATCTCTGTTTATTTAGTAAGTTTCAATTAAAGATTATATTATCAAATCGAAAACTTAGACTAATATTCATAATAACAACAATAAATAAATATAATAATACTAATAATGAGAATTAGTTGGCTAAGTTTAGAAGTAATGCGGAATTAAGCAAATTCCATCGTCATCACTGCAAACAGAAGTAAAATGGAAGGGAAGTATCAAACATTTATCATTGTATTGATAGTAAATTATATACTTTATATACTTCACTCTTTTGAAGATAAAATAATACATTTTATTACTTGGCACTTTTCTAAATCGAAGATTGCCTGACGACAATATAAAAAATAAATTACATAAAAATGAGATACATTTGGACAAAACAAAATTGTTTTATCAAAAAATAAAAAAAAAACACATGAAAAGTGTTGATAACATATTTTTTGTTTGTTTGGTATTTGTCATTTTGCCTTTCCTTAGTAAATGTAAAACAAATCATTTGTAAATAATAATTTACGTGGGAATTTTTTTGTATTTTTGTAAATTCTGAATTAAAATATTCAATTACTTTATTTATTTATTCATTCGTTTATTTATTTATTGTTTTTCATGTATTAAATTAAATAAAATAAACACCAACCATTATTTTGAAAGAAACCCAGAGATCCACAACCGGAAGTTGCCGCTTAATGCGCGTGGCCGCTGTCTCGAGCCTGCCACAGAAACAACACCGCGTCAGTGACAGTCGGTGTTTTCGTTGGACAGGTAAGTGGTCTTCAAGTTGTCCACGGTTTTTCACTGTTTACTGTTTTTATACCTAAATCATTTTACGTACATAACCTGTAGCCGGGCGGGCTGGAACGGACGAGGCGTTAATGTCACATGAATAAGAAGAGGAGGAGGAGGAAGAGGAGGAGGAGGAAGGAGGCTTAAAAATGATCGAAATAGCTTTTTTTTGACAGTTAGTTTGTCCAGGTGAGGTCGTCTCGCGCGGCAGAACCGCAGACGTCGCGCGAGACTGTCATTAGATAAACGAAGCTGCTTGTATGCGGAGCTGCCAGTAGGCATTATTAATGGTGTGTGTTTAGTCTAGTTTACAGCCAGCAGGGCAGCTCAAAGTGCAAGTATGAAGTTGCTGCCCTCGTGATTCCTAATATTTTTAATGTTTGTTTGTTTTATCAGCCGCTGGATTTACCTCCTAAACAAGCATCTGGACATTGGAAGTACAGGCCTCGGGTCTGCCAAGTCTTCCCTGGGAATTTGTACAGCTATTTTCTGTCATGGAGTAACTCCTGGTGAGGTTTTTGTGCTCGCTTGTGGAGGAGGGACGATGATGAAGCCCAAGCCGTGACTGGAAACCATGAAGCAGCCAGGGAAGTGACACCACAGCCTGAGAGGGCCACTTACTGGCACCATGGCTTCCAACGAGAGACTGTATGAGGTCTGGATGCTCTACTGCACCAAGGTGAGGTGTTCTGTTGTTGGTACACATGCAGCTGCCTCATTGCAAGTGTGCTGTTGAAGTCTTGTTTCTTGACATGGAAGCTGATAGCCAGACCCAAACCAAAGTGTTAAAGCTCTGTGGTGACATTTACAGTATTTTTTATGCTTTTTATTAGAACTGTGACGATATGCTTTTGTCCCGATTCGATTGCAATTTTCTTTTGGGTGCCAATTCAATTTAAATTTTGATTCTCACAATTCTTCCATTTGCTGATTTTTGCAGATTAAAAAAAAAAAAAAAGAATAAAACTTTTTTTTTCTCTTGATTTCAATTAGGAAAAACAACGCAGTTGCGAGACCATCATTCTGCTGCTATAGTACCCAAGAAGACAAGAAAAAAGATTTAAAAAAAAAAAAAAATTAATAAAGATGAGTAAAATTTCATAATGGATTGATTTTATTTTGGGGAAAAAATTTTTTTTTCCCTCAATTTCAATCAGGAAAAAACAATCCGGCAGTCAGACCATCGTTCTGCTGCTATAGTACCCAAGAAGACAAGTAAAAAGATAAATAAAAATTACCAAAAAATTTTATTATTTTTTATTTATTTTATTAAAGGAAAAAACTATTAAAAAAAAAAAAATCGATTTTAAAATTGTGAAGCAAAAAATCCAGATTTTCTTTTTTTTTTTTTTTTCATTCGATTTTCTCACCCCTAACATTTATGCTGACAAATTGTTTGATATATTCCATATAAAACCAGTAAAACAGGAGGAAACGTGCACTGAATGGTCTTAAATGCGACTGTTTTCCAGAACAGATGAATGGATGTCTCTCAGGCGGAGACGATACCCCTCACTCAGCTGTTGGCTTGCTTTAATTCGCTCTGTAATAAAGTGTGCGCACATACCCGCGTCCAATCAAAACAGGCCGCCTGAGCCGCTCCTCATGTGAGCTCACTTTCTTCCAACTGTAATCCCTCACTGGAACGCGCACACACACACATCCACCGCATACACAACCCGCTTCCCATTAAAGCAGAGCGGTTATTCGCACATTTAGGATGTGGTATTCAGTAATCCTCACCCTGACAAGTAAAGCGCATGAGTGCTGACACATAAAAAAGCATCTTAGAGCAGCAGTGGGGGTGTTTGTGCGCTTGTCTTGCCTCGTCACAGTTAGTTGTGAGAAAGCAGCAGTTTCTTGTGGTGTTTGTTGCAGCAGACTTGCCCTTATGAGGGTTTACTCTGCAAGGACAGATCAGGGGCCAGTTTTTATCTTTGTAGAGCCAGAAAAACATAACAAAACCTGCATATCGTACATGTGAGGCCCGTCTCACCTTGACAAGCTGAAATCTGATATATATATATATATATATATATATATATATATATATATATATATATATATATAATTTTTTTTTTTTTTCTTTGGTGTCACATGTGTGTACTTTGTCGTTTCATATTCATGTTTGAGTTATAAACTCGTTATTGTTCGAAATAACAATAAACAACAACAATAATGTTCGGTATGACTGCCTTGTATGTGGGTTGCCGGGATATGTTGTCTGTAAGGAGAACCTTCAGTCACGTGGTCTAAATCAGATGAGGAATGTTTGTATGAGGGGCTTGGCCTCTGAGACCCGACCTCCCGGGTTTCACCAAAGGGTTAATTGTTCCCAAGCAGACCCGGTAGTGTAGCCTCTTCTCCCTTCAGTGCAGCTGAAGTATTTTCTGCCTTTAGCGAGGAAGATCTGTGTGGTTGTCCACTGCAAACTGAAGCTCTGTCGGCTCAGCCTGTAACCATCTATTCTATTCTATTCTACAGTCATTTAGCAGACGCTTTTATCCAAAGCGACTTACATATGATGATGAGTCAGACCGGTGAGAAGCTGAATACGATGTATGTTTAGAACCTGCAGCGGAATGAAGATGTGTAAATGAGTGTGTGTGTAAACAGGAAATGGATCCAGCAACGTACTGAAACATAGGCAACTTGAGACCCTTTTTTCCCAAACGGAACGTGTCCAAACATGTAGAATTGTCAACACTTAAACGGGAAAATATCCTGAATATCTTATTCTTCTTTTATTTGTAGAAGCACAAAGGACTTGTGTGTGTGTGAATCGTTGATTCAATTTAGATTTATAAATGTTCAAAAGGATTATTTTTTATACAGACAGCCCTCCAGTTCTACTATCCTGCCACCTTTAGATCCATCCCCTCTCCAACGCACTTTAATGACACAAACGTCTCATTAACTGGCCGTTACCTGGACGACATGGGGATGAATTGAGCCATGTGAATAAAGTGTGTTAGATACGGACTGCATCTAAAAGCTGCTGGATGGTATGGAGACCATAGACCGGATATGAAAGGTGGACGGAGCCTCTGGCAGTTAAAAGTGAAGCTGATGTGGAAGTACATAAAACTGCAGTTCCACCTTCATCCACTAGGGGCGGCAAAACAGAGCAAATCCCCGTAGACTCCCATGTTAAAAAGACCAACTTCACAGCAGAAATAAACACGTTTACAGCTTGGTTCAAAAATCAATTTTCAGTTTAATAGGTCAGGTTTACCTTCATGACAACTGTGGGGGGAGTGAATTTTTTTCTAACGCGCCCCTTTAAAAGTAATTTAATCTCCAAGTTCGGCAAATTTTGGGCCGTGTCCTTTTGATTGACATGTACCCGATCTCCTGCTTCAAGTAAGAAGAACGTAGAACAACCGCGCTTTTTAGCTGGTTAAAACGTGACTTAACTTTAGCCTGCTTACCTCCGTTAGCTGGTTAGCTCCTGTTATCTCCAGGTTAGCTCAGTTAGCTCTTAGCTACAGAAAGCTCGGAGTTCTTTTCCGAGAGAGACGACACGCATGCCTCTGCCAAGATGGCAATGGTAGGAATCGCCCACCGAGCTTCAATTCAGCTCTTCAGAAACCTACGGGTGACATTACGGAGGCTCTGTCCATCTTTTTATCTACACTCTATGATGGAGACAGACCAAGCTAGCAGCTAGCCTTACAGCTACTGTTACTGAGCGTGAGATTTCTTCGTGGGGTTTTAAGGCAGCATTTAAAAACATTTTGGTTTTTGTAGACATGAGAACAGACGAGACCTGGACAAGACTTCCTTCATATGGAGGATGTTTAACGCTTAAATAAAATCTCATAGTAACACTAAAAAACTTGTGACAGAGCTCCGTTTAGCCAGCTTGTTGCTAGCTGTTGATCAGCTTTTTTTTGAGCTGCTTAGGTTGAATGTCTTAAATTTTTGGACATCGTAGGTGTTTCTGTCGGTCTCTTTGCCTCAGCGGAAGGTCTGGGGGAGACCTGGTCTCATCAGGGAGGCTGCAGAGGTCAAAATTAATTCTTCATTTGACTCAAGTGCTGTGAAAAACTCTAACTGGTCTGGATAACAGATCACACCAATAAATTCCACCATGTTTTACAACCGATTCCAGTTTCAGTCATATTCTGAGATTTCATGTTCCACATTGGAGACCTGATCGGGCCCTTCAAGGGCCATTGTTCGAAGCGCCTTCCTTCTTCCATCAGCCTGAAGCCCCTGTTTCAGTCTACTACGTCTTCTTTTGTCTTCTGTTTGTCCAAGTGTCTTTTTTTATAAGACACATGTGACGTTCGCAGCGTCCTGAGAATCACCTCGCGGCTGCAGAAATCCTTCATGTCTGTCAAACTGACAGAACCAGGTAAAGAAATTACGCGTTTCTGTGTCGTTCAGACAGAAACAAAGCGCCTGACGATGTGATCTGAAACAGTTCATGTGTAAAAACATTGATGTTTGTGTGATTTGTAGTAGGGCTTATGATCATGATTATTTTGACTGAAATTGGGATCTTGATTGTTTAACACAATTATCCAGTATTTATAAACAGCGCTGTGCGTCGTGGTGTTCTAGACTCCGTGTCGTGCATTATAACCGTCTAATGCAAGGTTTTGAGTTGTTTAATCTGCTTATATAGGAACTATTTTATGCTGGACTCGATGTACGTTTTATGCCAAACAACCGCTGTCAGGCTGCAGCGCGTTTCTCTCATTCACCTGTTAAGACAGCTGATCTGAACCAAGGGTAACTAAGGGTAACGGAGGGAGGGATATTACAGTGTTTAACTTGCCGAACTATGTATAGGAAAATAATGCAGCCAGTTGTCTCTGACAATGGTATAAACTATGTTTAGGTGAACTTCCACAACCTACTGCAGTTATTCTACATTGACCTGCAGCCGGAGCCGACTGAGACTGGCCGCCTGGGAGTGCTTTAGGACGGGAGAGGCTCCCGCTGCTCCTTCCTTACAGTAACTGCAGAACAATATGTGCCTTCAAGTCAGTCGCCAAAACACCAGAAAAGTCTCTAATAACTCCAGTAAAAGTTGCTAGATTAGTCACTTTCAACAAAAAAAAGTTGCCAGATTTAGCGAGAAAGTCGCCAAGTTGGCAACAGTGTCTGAATGAAAGCAAAGCGGCTGTGGGAGGAGTTTACAGCACAGCGCTGCAATGCCAGAGACGCTCGATTAGCAGCTGAAGACAGCAGGAGAGGAAACTGCAGAGAGAAAAATAATCACACCCTTTTATTTTTTTGATCGTTGAAAACTCAGATCGTAGTTGAGATTAAAATCCGATTAATCGTCCAGCTCTAATTTGTAGGTCAGTGTAAGTAGCTTAACAAACACATTCCTTTGAAAATAACCAGACAAAAGCGCTGAAAGCTCGCTGGAAACTCTGGAGAACTTTAACCCAACACATCTTAGGAAGATGAGAAGAAACTGGGACCTTTTGAGTGAAATCTGAAGAACTACTGAGCTGCTTTCTGCACAGTTCTGTATTTGACTTTGTTTTATGAGTTTAAAGGTATTTTAATCTCGAGCTGACCCTGATCCCGATCCTCCCTCATTCCTCTTGTCTGTTAAATGATTGACCACAGCAAAGGAGACGTTGCTGCATGTCAGAGGTTAACCGCTTCACCCGGCTCGCTGAGAAGGAGTCAGGATGAATGTGGTTCACAGCAGAAGCTTCTGCAACTCCAGCTGGCTCCAGCCAAACCTGTCGATCCCGTTTGGTCAGGTAGACGTCAGCTGGCTGTCCCCTGGTTCTCGCCCACTTCCTGGTTCTGAAAGAGGAAGAAGCCGAGTTCGTCTGCGTTTCATCCAGCACTGGCAGCTGTTGTTGTGGCAGCGTTTTAGTGACAAAGTCAGAAATGTTTGGTTGAACAGCTGTGGAGTCGGAGCTGAGCGATGCTCGGCTTGTTATGACTTTTATTGATTCTCATGTCTGAGGTTTGCATCTAGTCTTTTATTTTCCTCATGTGGAGGAATAAAAGCCCATAAAGGAGAAAAAACACAACTGATGAACTCCGCCTCGTGTTCACCATGAAGAAAAAAACTTAATTAAGTGGTAGGGGTGGGGAATTGAATTGAAAAAATCAAAAATTGGGATTTTTTTTGCCTCACAATTTTAAAATAGATATTTTTATTAAAAAAAACTTTCTTTTCTCCTAATAAAAGAACCCATTATAAAATATTTTGGTCATTTTTATTGTTTCTATCGATCTTTTTACATGTCTTCTTGGGCATTATAGCAGCAGAATGATGGTCTGGCTGCTGGGTTGTTTTTTATTCATTGAAATTAAGAAAAATAATGAGCAAAAAAAGTTTTATACATTTACATTTATACATATACATTTAAATCAAATCAGCCCTAAGAATAATTTCCCAGCTCTTCCCAGCTTATAGAACAATGAAATTAGTTGGGAAATCAGCACCTTTTGTTGCTTAAGTGTAATGATTAGGAATTAAAAATCAGTTTGAATCGAGAATTGATTCTGAATCAAATCATCACCCCAAAAATCTGAATCAAATTGAGTTGTTGTTAGATTCACGTCCATAATAAATAAGACTTTCTTTATTTCTTCTTACAGATTTCATTTACTCTTCAAAATACTTTAGATTTTGCCATCATATGAACATAAATGTTCCCATAACGCATAAAGCACATTCATTCATTCATTTTCCTAACCGCTTAATCCAACTCAGGGTCGCGGGGAAGCTGGAGCCTATCCCAGCAGTCTTTGGGTGAAAGGCAGGTACACCCTGGACAGCTCGCCAGTCCATCGCAGGGCTGCATAAAGCACAGCTTTACCTTTAATGTTCAATCGCTGTTTTTCACAACTTTATTAAAATAGTGAGTTAATAACAATGACATAAATCATTAAACTGGGGATCAGCTGATTCCAGCAGTGTTCTGCCTCAGTTACACATGTTAACACTTTAGTTGTTAGATTTTAGATTTTATTTTATGTTTGTGGTATAAAATGTACATTTTCTATTCATATATTGAAGCTTTATTTATATATAAATCTTTAAAATAAGTTTTATAGATTTTTTTTTTTTTTTTAGTGTTTTTAATTTTAAAACGCTCATAATATAATGTTCTATATTTTATGAAATATTATATTTATATTTAATATTTTATTCCATTTTTATTTACACATTTCAATATGTGTGTCACATTTACTCTGTATTACAATTTCCACATCACAAAAGAAAGTTTTCCGTGTGCGTTTCCACATGTGTGTAGCAATCCTGCTCACCTGACTCGACTCAGAAGTCCAGTCGAAAATACACTTTCACAGGTTTATATGGATATGTTGCCTTTAACGTCCTCACATAAAGCAGTGAAATTCCAAAAATAATTATGAAGCTTATAATTTCCATATTAAAAGTGATTCAATCATGATATGAATCGATAGGATTAGCATGATGCTGCAGCTCTGATGTCACGCTACAGGAGTTGTAAAGAGGCCTCAGACTACGCCTAAGACCGTTACGTAACCGGCGATCCTCTTCTCCGCCTGTCATTGGTTCACGCTGCCGTTGTCCTGAGAGGCAACGCTGCTGCAGCTTTTCACAACCTGTCAGACTAAGTTCAGGGTTTAGCAGGCTCTTTTAATAAGGCCAGTTATGCTCTTAAAGAATTTGCCCACCACAGGAAAGCCGTCTTAATTCCCAAACCGCAGGAACATGCCTCGCCAGCCACCGGCTCCCTTCACTCTCTACTGAAATTTACATTTCATTTCCACAGAACTGTGGTCCTCTTTGATGTGAACCACCCTGACCTGCCCTGTGAGCTGCTTTCTCCCTGGTGTGATTTGCATAAACACGGTGATGGGAGTGGAGGGTTAAAGACGAGAGGGAAGCATGGTGGAGGAAAGAAAGGGAGGAGAAAGTTGCTGAAATGGATCATTTCTGCCGCAGTCTGATCTTTAGTTTACTTAGTTTGTTCCCTCCGGCCAGATTGCAGTCTTCCTTCATAATTTGTCTCCATGCTATGAATGTCTCTATAATAACACTGATGTCATACAGTATCAGACATGCCTGGTGCGGTTTAACCCCTCCCACCGGCTATTTATACACCTCTGGAGGTGACATCATGGCCAGATGAGTTGTCACCGACAGGCAGGCTGAGACGGAGCAGAAGCACGGCGACCACGGCCGTCTCGTTAACCTACTGGGAGGAGACCTGTAAACACTGGTTTCAGCAAGGCCGTGCCACTTCCCTCAAACCAAACCAGGTCACCCAGACCGGCTCAGAGGGATCCAGCATCCGTCTGGCTGGTCGGGCACCACGCCTGTCTGGAAGGTGGAAGCTGCACCGAGCATCCAGCAGCTGATCATACATCAATCGTTTATTCAGTTTCCTGATTTTTTTTTCTCTTTTATGTGACGAAATCTGCAGATTTCATTGTTTTATCTTTTAATAACTTTAAAAAGAACGGTGTGTGTTGCTGTCCAAACACAAGATGCTACAATGGAGTCATTTCACACCACATGACGTCGCTTAATGAAGAACAACAGCATGGATAATAGATCCTGATCATTTTCACTCCTTTGTGCTTATCGCAGATCTGTGGGTCAGTGGGGATATGAGCTTGAAGAATGGGGGGGTCTTGATGTGTCCTGGCAGCCTTGTTCTGGAGAGGTTGGCGTAAACAGATGTAGGAACATGATGGAGCCACATGGCAAAGAGTCTAAAATGATTTAGCTGACATCAGAAAAGAGCCTCGTGATCCTGCCAATCCTGACATATGCTGACATCCATATGCTGCTCTTCATACATATATATATATATATATATATATATATATATATATATATATATATATATATATATATATATATATATATATATATATACATATATATATATATATATATATATATATATATATATATTTGAAAATCTTGATTTTATTTTTTTTTTTTGCTTCACAATTTTAACATCTTTTTTGTTAAAATCGATTTTTTCTTTTTTCCAAATAAAATTAATCAACTATAAAACTTATGTCATTTTTTTATTGTTTTTATTGATCTTTTTACTTGTCATCTTGGTCATTATAGTAGCAAAATGATGGTCTGGCTACTGTGTTGCTAAATCAAGGAAAATGACGAGCAAAAAAAAAAAAAATGTATGCATTTTTTGGTTTTTAATCAACAAAAATCAGCAATATTGAAGAATTGTGAGAATCGCAATTTAAATCGAATCGGCACCCAAAATATCAGAATCAGGACAAAAGCACATAGTCACAGCCATAATATATTGTTTATATATATATATATATATATATATATATATATATATATATATATATATATATATATACACTACTCACAAAAAGTTAGGGATATTTGGCTTTCAGGTGAAATTTATGGAAAATGCAATATGTTCATGCTACAGTGATATAATATCATAAAAGTAAGACATTTAAGTAGAAGGATGCACTACTGATTTCCTCATCTCAAAAAATTCATTCAACACAAAAGGTAACAACAATGGTAGTTACACCACAACAAAAAATTTGAACGTCTCAATATCTCGTCATGTGCCCTTGAGCATCAATTACAGCTTGACAATGACGTCTCATGCTGTTCACAAGGCAACTTATTGCCTGCTGAGGCATGGCATCCCACTCTTCTTGAAGGGCAGCCCTCAGGTCATTGAGGTTCTGGGGTGCAGGGTTTCGAGCCTCTACACGACGGCTCAGCTGATCCCACAGGTTTTCAATGGGATTCAGGTCTGGAGAGAGTGCAGGCCATTCCATTTGAGGTACACCAGTCTCCAACAGCCGTTCCCTGATGATGCGGCCTCGATGAGCAGGAGCATTGTCGTCCATGAAGATGAAATTAGGCCTGTGCTGTTCATGTAGGGGCACAATCACTGGATTAATGATGTTATTCAGGTAGTATGGGCTTGTCACTGTACCATTCACAAAGTGTAGGGCAGTTCTGTACCAAGTGGACACCCCTGCCCACACTGTAACACCGCCACCACCAAACGCTCGCCTGGTGACAACAGTGGCTGATGCATAGCGCTCTCCCTGACGTCTCCAACATCATTTCTGCTCAGTGTGAATCGACTTTCATCAGAGAACAGCACTGAGGCCCACTGGTTCCTCGTCCAGCGTAAATGCTCCCTGGCCCATGCAAGACGATGATGCCTGTGCCTGGTGGTGTGGTCAGGTACCCGTGCAGGTCGTCTAGCACGCAGACCACGCTGATGGAAACGGTTTCGAATGGTCTGACGTGACACTTGGGTGCCTCTCACCTCTCTTAAACGTGCCTGGAGTTGAGTGGCATTCATCATCCGGTTTCTCAGGGCAGTGTTCACAATGTAGCGGTCATCAGCACGGGATGTGGCCAAAGGACGTCCACTTCTACGCCTTTCTGTGACTCTTCTAGTCTCTGGATATCTCTGTTGCAACCTGCTGATGACACTCTGTGACACTCCAAGCTCAGTGGCCACTTCTGTCTGAGAACGTCCTGTTTGAAGCATCGCAATGGCAAGGGACTGTTGTTCCATTGTTAGGCGTCGTCTTGGTCTCATGATGTCAAAATGTGAACAGCATGATGAGGATAACTGTTTAAACACCAGCTCTAATTGAACCAGGACATTTATTGGTCAATTCAAGGATCACACACCTGCCGTGATTTTTGCCGTTAAGCTCCTTGTTAGAGAACAGCAACTTGTGCAAAATTTATTGAAACATTTAACAGTTGGACATGTGCATTTAAAAGCTTAGAGAAGATCACATTAAGTTCACCTGTACAGGTTTGAATGCATTTTAGGCTTGTTGTGAAATTTCACCCAAAAGCTGAATATCCCTAACTTTTTGTGAATAGTGTGTGTATATATATATATATATATATATATATATATATATATATATATATATATATATATATATATATATATAAAATATATGATATGATATACACTACCAGTCAAAAGTTTGGACACAGTTTCCCATTGGATATAATGATTCCAAATCCTTGGGTACAGTGCACACCCTGGACAGTCACCAGTCTGGTGAGATACAAATAGCTCACACACACTCCTGGGGAGAATTTAAAAAGAACTTTTGTGTGTTTGTACGGTGGGAGGAAGCCGGTGTACCGGGAGAGAACCCACACACACACTGGAGAAAATATGTCATATACAGAATAAAAGCATGATAAAACCCTGGGACACGCCCGGTTCAATTGGGCGGCTGTAGCTCAGGAGGAAGAGCAGTTGTCCTTCAACTGGTAAGTTGGGGGATCGATTCCAGGCTTCCCCTGAAATGCCGAAGTGTCCTAGGGCAAGACACTGAACCCCAAACTGCCCCCCGATGTGCCTATCGGGGTATGAGTGTGTTGAGTGAGTGTGTGCGCGAATGGGTGAATGTGACAAGTAGTGTAAAGCGCTTTGAGTGGTCTGTATGACTAGAAAAGCGCTATAGAAGTACAAGTCCATTTAGTCCATTTACACAAGGTTGTTAGGATAAATATGTGTGTGTGTGTGTGTGTGTGTGTGTGTGTGTGTTTTGCCTGGCTGGTGATGACAGCCAAGGTTAAACAGAGCCGTACAGAGCAGGGTGTGTCCTGCCTTCCACAGTCCAAACCCTCAATGGGCATCTGTCCTCCCAAGCTGCTGCCTAAAAGAGGACATTCTTGCAGACAGCAGTCATTCAGACACTGGTTTGAGCAAACTCAGTCACTTGAGAGGAAAGCTGCTGACTTAAATCAGCGTCTCTAAATGATCTGGGAGCAGCATTCACACGCAGACAATGGAATATTTATTGCTTCGGTTAAAGGAGGGCTGCTGCAGGAGCCAATTATAAATGTTTTTCTCCCTCTGTTGTCAGTGATTTATGCAGTTCAAGCACATATTATCCACATGTAGCCTTCCCTCTCCCTCTGCTCTGCTCTCTCCTCACACACATGCAGACATTGCAGGACTGGTCAGATGACTTTAGTTGGAGTCATGCAGATGCACGCAGGCTTCCTGCTTTGTTTTGGCTGATTTCCTCACTGACACGCAGACGGAACCGGCGGCCTTTCAGCGAGTTTCCCACTCATTTGCCAGATGGCAGCTCTGTCCTGTGAAAACGTAGCTTCATAACCCTTCTAAGCTCCAATCTGTAAATGTGTGTCTGCGGTTGTCTCTGAGGCCACAAGATGGAAGCTACCATGAGCCATTCTTGTGAATGATTATTGTCCAGTCTCTGACTACTCTGTGTGTGAAGACTTGCTGGTTTTTGTGTTTAGTTTGGCCGGTCTTCCTCCACAGCAGCATTTGCCATTCCATCCTTCCTCTAGACGTTGTTGCAGGAATTTAGGAAATGCTGATGAGCCAGTTGCTAAAAACTGAGCCGCAGAATGGAGAATGCATTTTCCATGTTTTAGCCCTCAGGGAGATAAGATACAAATACACTGACACGTCTGAGACGTTAACATCTTCATAAAGCATTAGATTGTTTTTCAGAGGCGGGACTTGATTTAAAAATTAATCTAATTAGAGGATTTGTAATAAAGTTAATTGCATGTTTATCGCCAAAAGGAACTTTTTTTTTTCATATGAATGTATTTTAGTGGACGATTAAGGATATCATTTTCTTATCTGTGGACATGTACCTGGCCATTCATCGTCTTTTAACTGTTATAGAGGCTAATAGGGCTTCGGTGAGGGTGGTTGTGGGTGGGTGGAAGGGGACTATGGATCTGTGTGTGTGTGTGTGTGTGTGTGTGTGTGTGTGTGTGTGTTTTATCTATTTTGATGTAAATTGTTTTTTTTTGTTTTTTTATGTGAAGAACTTTGTATTGTTTTTTTAAGCACAAAAAGTGCTAAACAAATGAAGTTTGATTTGATTAAATCAAATAATAGACATAGATATAAATATTATAAACTGAGGATCTATTAATGTCTGGAAAATACATTTAATTGCATTTCCACTCAGAACAGTAGAAGTAGAAACCATCCCTGGCCTAAACTGAACAGAAAGTGTCACCATAACTAACAGCTGTGGTCTACAAAGTGCTGCTGTATTAACTTTCCACATGTTTCATTAATAGACATTAATATGTGACAGTATACCAGGATGGATCCATCAGCGGTAACGTCAGTCTGGTCCTGCAGCAGAGGCAATCACCTCCTGCTCTGACTGGTCCTCCTGCAGCATCCAGCTCCACGCTGCACAAAACTTTGTGTTCTTCTCATATATGAAAGATGGACGGAGCCTCTGGCGGTAAAAAGTGAAGCCTATGCGGAAGTACATAAAACTACAGTTCCCCCTTCATCCACTAGGGGCTGCAAAACGGAGCGAATCCCCATAGACTCCCATGTTAAAAAGACCAACTTCACAGCAGAAATAAACATGTTTACAGCCTGGTTCACAAATCCATTTTAGGTTTAATAGGTCAGGTTTACCTTCATGACAACTGTGGGGGGAGTGGATTTTTCTCTAACTCGCCCCTTTAAAAGTAATTTAATCTCGAAATTGTTCACATTTAGGGGCGTGTCCTTTTGATTGACAGATACCCGATCTCCTGCTTCAAATACGAAGAACGTAGAACAACCACGATTTTTCGCCGGTTAACAACGTGACTTAGCTTTAGCCCGCTTACCTCCGTTAGCTGGTTAGCTCCTGTTATCTACAGGTTAGCTCGGTTAGCTTTTAGCTACAGGCAGCTCGGGAATTCGCTCGATGTCAATCATCCACCATGACGCTGCCATATTTTCCAGACGAGACGACATGCATGCCCCTGCCAAGAATGGTAGGAACCGCCCACCGAGCTTCAATTCATTTCTTCAGAAACCTATGGGTGACGTCACAAAGGATCCGTCCATCTTTTTATATGCAGTCTGTGGTTCTTCTGGAAGGGGGAGGAGCTTAATTAATTGTCATTAACTTGTTAAACTCGCACCCGTAGTCTTTTTATGTGTTACAAAAACAGATTCCTGTCTGTAAATAGTTGCTTCTGGATGTGCAGCTGACATGTCTGACACCGAGTATTTGACTGTGACCTTTAACGGAGACGAAACGTTTGTGACATGCAGCTGCCTGAACGACTTCGCGATCCACACTCTGACGTCTCCATCAGTAACGCTGCCGACAATAATTCATTAAATCAAGCTGCTTTTAGTTTCAGCTTCTGTTTGTCTTCGTCTCTTCGCCGGTCTTTCTGTCTTCCATCCCTCTGAATGTTTGTGCTCTTTTTGTTCATTCTCAGAGGGATCCGGACTACCTGAAGATTTGGCTGGAGATCTTCATCAACTCCTACGAGCAATGCCTTGACGTGGACTTTGAAAAGCCGCCTTCAAGGTAACGTATTTGTTATTATCCATCTATGTGTTTCCCTCTCTTGCTTGCTGATATCCTGCTTCTTATGGACCAATCTGTCCAGCCACATTTTATTTAATATTCAAAACAAGAGAAATTAATGGATGTTTGTTTGCTTTTAACTGCTGCATAAACTGTTGTGATGAGGTGCCTACATGTCCTTTCCAACTCCGAGCTATTCGGCAAAAATCTGCCACTGCCCGTCTTTAATTCCTGTTTTTTCCTTCTTCTGTTGTTTTTTTTTTCTTTTTTTTTTAAATTTTATTTTTACTTGCATTGTTTTCAAACGCTTCCTGTTTTTTCCTTCTTCTGTTGTTTTTTTTCCTTTTTTTTTAAATTTTATTTTTACTTGCATTGTTTTCAAACGCAAAGCACTTAAAATATTAATGATCGCATGTACGGTGGCTTTGAAGGGCCAATTGACTAAAAAAGTACTGAAATCAAATCTGTTCCACAGGTTTGATTTTCAGACTCTGTGTCCAGATATAATTAACATAGTGTGACTTTAAAAAAAAAAAAAAAAAAAACATGACAAAAGAGTTTCTTGATTGTGCTGATTCAGAAATAACTGATCACTGAATGAGGGAAAAGGTGTAGAAAACCTCTGGCTTATCTTAACACCATGCAAGGATTTTTTTCTAATAATTTTTACAGGAATAAACGTCTGTTTTCCACCACATATCTGAGGTTGTGTTGCAGGGCAGCTGTTAAAGCAGGAAAGACCAGACTTGTCAACAAAAAACAAAACACAACATGTTAAACTTTCCACCAGAGATAGAAAAACATGGAGCTACGTCACCCGCCATTTTTTAATATCAAAACGCCAAAAGATAGCGATGGCGCTTTCAATGTAACTTGAAAACACTTGAGATAACTTGAGATACTTTACTCCTTCAGCTGGCGTCTGCCTTCGATGTACCCTGAAGCTAGATGGCAAACATCTGTCTCAGACCCCCTGTTCCGACCTGTGAATTAGGGCGATATGGCCGATAAATTAAAATCTCAGATTTTTTTCAAACCAAATCCAATATCTGATTTTATTCTATTTTTTTCCTCCTTACTGTAAAGAAAAAAATAATAATAAATTACAAACTTCAAAAATGATTCTTTTTCAAAAATGCTTTATTGCAGTCAGCCTAGGAGTTTACCTGAATTTAAAGTGCAACTAAACAAGCTGATAAACAAGATTGTAAAAAGAGATGCAAACGCTGCCTCTGTAAACATTATAAGAAACACCATGTTTGCTCTTAGTGCGTTTCCACTGTAAGATAGTTTTAAACTTTTGATCATACATTTAAGAATAGGCCTCACTTGTGTAACTTTATTCTAAAATAGAAAACTAGTGAATTAATAAATAAAAGTGCCTCCTCTTGGAAGGCACTTTTCTTTTTAGAGTATTTTGACATTAAATAACCAAAACAATTTCCCACATTGGCAATAAGGTCATAAAAATGAATGTTTCTTTACAGTTAATGTGTTTAGAGAAAATTGACCTCTTTGATACAAAATACTATTTTTTTTAAAATCCCTGAATGTTAATTAAAGTTATATTTCTAACATACATGTATTATTACATTCTTCTTTTTTTTTTGTTTAATTTACACATTTTTGGCAAGGAAGACGAGCCTGTCAGCTGCATCTGGCTTCAGACCCCCGTGACATGTGACAATGCCCCCTCCCACACTGAAAACCTTGCGTTTCCATGACACCTAGAAACTTTGCAAAAACTAAATATCGCCATAAAAACCCGCTATTGGAAACACCTACATTTAAAAAAAAAAAAAAAAAATCTCAAACATTGCTAAAAAAGTTTTTATGATCTCAAGAGGTGGTTTTTCAGACATTTCAATACAGAACTATATTGCAAAACTGTAATGGAAACACTTTATTTGCGTTTACGTGTCCCCAGAAGTGACGTGGGGGTCGTGACCAGTTAATTCCTGGTAAAGATGGCGCGATGTGGAAAAAACAGCGAATTTCAGAGTTTTAGAAAAGAAAATGAGGGAGAAAAGCTTAAAAAATCCAAACCAAATTCTCAGCAGCAAGTAGAAAACCCTAAAATAACACTACGTGCCCACTTTGCATTAACCACAATTTTTGTAAAAGAAACGAGACTTTATGAAACGTGATGCTAATGTGCTAAACACTGTTCAATGGAAACAGCTGCATATCACAATTGTTGTTTGTTGAAACTTACATATATCATTTTTATTTTGCAAAAAAATGTAATGGAAACGCAGAGGGGGCACTTGTTGTTCTTTGCTAACTGCCATGTTGTTTTATACGTGTCTGTGGGGAAACTAGCATCACTATAAGGTAGGGAAGCCCAAAAGGTGATGGCGGGGCAAAAAAAAATACAGATTTTCATAAAAATAAATCTCGATAAACAGCAAATTTGAATTAATTGATTAAATTGATTAATCGCCCAATCTTAATCTGTGAATTTCTCCATCCCCACTCAAGGCAAATTTATTCATCCAGCACTTTCCAGACATAAGGTAACCCTGTCTTTTTAGGGGTTTAATCACCCACTAAAATGGGTTTTTAAGTTGTTTAGGTTCTTCCTCTGATTGGTTGTTTGGAGTTTTTATAATTTCACATAGTTGTCACATCTGTTTTCCTGTGCCTGATATTTTATGTGCAGGTGTTTCTTTACATTTATACATCTAATTTCCTGCTTTTTTTCCAGTCATATCAGATGATTATTGGCTCAATTTGAAGCCCTCATGCTCCAAAGTCCTGCATTAAAACCTGTCACCCTCTCAGTGTCCACATACTGAACATCACATTCTCTAATTACACTCAGCTCTCTTCTGTTGAGCAGTATGTCAACGCAATTCTCTGCTTGTTGGGAAGATTTGATGCGTCAATGAAGCACTGATGCAGGCACAACCAATGATTTTGTTGCAGGTGATGCTGGTTTTATGTCTTGCACGCTGGGTTTAGGTTGGGATGGAGAAATTTCCAGAACTAATCTGAAATCGTGCTGGCAGTATTTTTAGAGCATGCAGACGACATCTCGGCTGTGATCACATGAGCATCAGACTGAAGTCGGTCACATTTTGAAGCAGGTGAAGGGCCAGGGAAAAAAGATGCAGTTTTACAACTTCCTGTCACTTTTTTAAATTAATCTTCTTGTGCAGCAGTCACATCTGTCCTGATGCTCCATTACCTCTATCCGCACTCTCATATGCTAGTTTCCCTGGGAAAGAGTCCTTGGTTGTGACTGCAGATGGTGCTTTGCTCCTTCAGCGATAAACCCTGCGTGAAGCTAATGGAGCTCCCTTTTCTTCCTGCTTCTGTGTCTCCAGGCCAGATGAGATCCCACCAGTGTTGACGCTCCTTCCAGACAACATCCTGCAGGTTTTGCGTCATCAGCTGCTGCAGTGTGTGCAGAAAGCCTCAGATGGCTTGGAGCCGGAGCAGCAAAACCTGGCCCTGCTGCTCCTAAAGTTCCTCATCATTATCTGCAGGTCAGGATAGTTAGCAGCTTCGTTATTAGGTCTCTGTATGCGACATCACAAGTGTGTTTTTCAAGCAAGGGAAGACTTTTCTGACCCTGTTTTTATGTGTTGATGGCTGTTCTATGAAGGAATCTGTCCAACGTTGAAGAGATTGGGACATGCTCTTACATCAATCACACCATCACCATGACAACACTCTATATTCAGCAGGTTTGACCTCATTGCATCTATTTACACTGATTTTTTGAGTCATCAAAGTGTCACTCTGAAGTATCCTGAATTCTGTTGGTCTTTCTTCATGTTATATTGCAGCTAAAGAGCAAAACAAAGGAGAAGGAGATGGTAGACCAAAGTCAGGCGGAAGAGTTTGTCCGCCATTCGCTGGCATTCTGCGAGAGCCTCTATGACCCATACCGCAACTGGAGGCATCGGACATGCGGGTAACAATTAAGCATTTCTTCATAATAACATGGCAGCAATACAGTTACGCTTTATTTCCATCATAAATTTTAACGTGGAGAACATCATTTGAACAAAAACTGAACCAAAATGCTGAAGCAGCGAATGTAAATGCAGTTATTCCAATTTCCTTTCAGCGATTAATAACGTTTTCCGACTGTGATAATTAATAGTCAATAAAATGATAAGTAGCAGCCAGGTGCTGCTTATCAAATGCACAGAAATGTTGTTTAAGAAATAAAAAGTCTTAGAGAAGCAACAGGAAAAGTATGCCAAGCATTCCCAAACCCTTTGGAAAGTCATTTCTACCAGTCTTTCCAGGGATGGACGTCCCAGCTGGTTCATCAGAAAGCCTCTGAAATGACAAATGCAGCATGTGCAACATTAGATCTAACAAGCCACACGACTTCTGGAATGTTCTTTGGAAAGTCATCCAACAAGACGATGATCCCAAACAGCAGCAGAATGACTCACCCAGACAGAAATGCTGCAAAGCTCAAAGAACTGAACTGAACGCTGGACAGAAAAGTGAAGCAAAATTCCTCCACAGTGACGTGAAGGACTGATAACGTCATAGAAAACAATTACTTCAACTTAATGTTGCTTAAAGTGCTTTTAAAGGCTTTTTCTCACACTGTTTCTGAGAATCAGGCAGGATACTTCCTTTCCTTTCAAGGACCAGATGTGCTGATGTGGTCGGCCTTCGTATTGAAGTCGTGATGGTTTTAGTGGGAAATTTTATACAAAACTAGTTAGTTTGTGGAAAATGCATAAATCCCCGAGCATGAGCGACATAATGCACAAGGTATATAAGGGTAGCGTAGCAAAGAGGGAAATTAGAGAGTTCCTCTTCATCATCGTCGTAGCAACAAAAACATCAACGTCTTTTCAGTGTCAATAGGAAGGTATAAAAAAAGATAACTGAATAAAAATCCATTTTTAGAAGAAAAAGACATGACTTTATAAATCTATGAATACATTTCATATCAACATGATGATTCTGCATTGTAGATTCATATAAAATGTATAAAAAAATCTATTTGTTAATATACAGACATATATATATATATATATATATATATATATATATATATATACATATATATATTTAGATATCACATTTGTATGGGATATGTTAAATTTATTTACTGTATTCTTTTTATGAATATATTCATTATATATGTTTATATATTTTCTCATTTACACAACTACTGCAACTTCCAGATCACAATAAAGGAGTAATCCCAGGTGTCTGGACCAGAAAAATCCAGTATTTATATTAAAATCAGAGGAACCGTTCAACATGTAGAAGTTATTTTAGATGTACAAACGTGTACATTTCCACACGTGTGCAGTAGTCCCAACCACATGAACTGACTACCTCATTATATAAACTGAAATTACATCACCTTTAGCTAGCCAGATATGGCCCTCTGTTGGGCCAGATTTGACCCTTTGGCGAGCCAGATTTGGCTCTCTGTTGGGGCAGATTGGGCCCTTCGGTGAGCCAGATTAGGCCCTTTAGCAGGCCTGATTTGACCCTCTAATGGCGCAGATTTGGCCCCTTAGTGAGCCAGATTGGGCCCTCTTTTCTGCCAGATTTGGCCCTCTGTTGGGCCACATTTGACCCTTTGGCGACACCGATATGGCACTCTGTTGGGCCACATTTGACCCTTTGGCGACACCGATATGGCACTCTGTTGGGCCACATTTGGCCATTTGGCGAGCCAGATTTGGCCCTTTGACGAGCCAGATATGGCCCTCTGTTGGGCCACATTTGGGCTTTTTGTGGCCCAGATTTAGCCCTCTGTCAGACCAGATTTGACTCTTCGGCGAGCCTGATTTGGCCCCTGTGTGTCATCATTCCAACATTACTTCATTGTTTTTTCTGCTTGCTTTCCAGAGAGCAGCTGGGAACGGTAGAGAGGAGCAGGCAGAAGTACAAGGCAGCTCCGCTCACGGTTGAGTTTGTTCCTTTCTTTTACCGTAAGTCTGTTCATCCTACTTTCATTGTCAAAGCCCAGACACTGTCTGTCTGTCTGTCTGTTTATGGAAAGCCGTTGGACTTGAACAACCACTGGAAAAGAAGGTCAGGGTTTTCTAGCAACGAGATGATTGGTCAATTTCTTCACCTGTTCGTGGTTTTAATGTTGTGGCTGGTTGGTGTTTACAGCTACGCCTCCTGTAGCATGCATGACATAAGCTCCTCTCTACTCCTTTTCTTCTCATGGTCCTTGTGAATCCAGTCTTTGTGTGTGTGTTTGCCGGGCGTTGAGACGAGCAGATAGTGAATGGTGCCTGTCAAGCCACTTGAGCAATGCTGGTGGCCATTTTGAACAACGATCCCCTTCTGTCCTGCTGAATGCGGAGCTGCTGCTGTTTGGGGCGACAGATAACGCTCCGGTTTGGCTAAAATGCTGCTTACAAGCAAGAACTTTGCAGGAATTGGACATTTCTTTGTTTAGATTTCATCTAGGGTTGGGCGATATGAGCTTTTAGTAATATCCCGATATTTTTATGGCCTGTCACGATATACAATATATATCTCTATTTACCTTAGCCTTGCATTAATGCTTTGGTGCATACAGTCACATCAGTAAGATGATTTTGTGTCTCCATTAAAACATAATTGTTCATACTGCATTAAGATATGCTGATTTTAAACATTCATGCCAAAAGGATGAAATTGTAACGAAGCAAATTGATCAAAACCGTATTTATTAAACAGTTAAAGCAGTGGCACAAACATGTCATTTTAAAACAAAATAAAGTGACTTTGCATGATGTAATAAATGCATCGTATGAAATAGGTGCTCTAGGGGGTGACTTTTCAAATGATGAAATAAATTTGTGGTACTACTACCTTTTGTGGCGACACTTTTGCGACAGTTGTTTGGTCAACATCCTCTCTCCGGTATCCAAACCACTGCCAGATGATGGATCCTGTACTATTTTTCTTCTATTCTTTTTTTTTGCCACTGAAACAGTCTATCCCTTTGAAAAATTATTTTGAATACCATTAAAACCACATTGTATAAATCAGCTTTGTCCTGCTTTATTAAACGTTAGCTTATAAAATATCAAATTTAACCAAAGGATTGTAATGTTTTGTGGAATAGCTAGCTGCATGTTCAACCCTTTATCTGGACTTGGGACTGCCACAGTGACCCAAAAAAAGACACTTTGACAGAGATACTTTCATGTTTTTTTTATTTGTGTAGTTTTCTTACTTTTAGTTTAGTCTTTTTTTTTTTTTTTTTTTGTTTTAGCTTGCTTTGGGTTGAACTATTATAAGGCTTTGCTTTATGGATACGTTTTTGAGTTTTCATGTATTTTTTTTAATCGCAGAATTTAGCATTGAAATCAGTCTTATAATACAGGCAGAATGTCCTCGTATCGTCTCCAATAAACGGCTTCAGCCAGTTTTTAATTCAGGATTTGATTCCCACTCCTTCCTGTACTTTCTAGAGACATGAGGAGCTAGATAAATATGCTTGTGTCACACACACAGTGGATGAGGCTGTGAATGTAATCAAATATAATGAATTATTTTTGCGTGACGTGAAAAACTTTGCAATTTACGTCCCACTCTGTAATCCGGAGCAGGATCAGTGGTGGATTTGGCTGTTCATTGTGACTGTAGGTGGAGTCGTGCAGGTGTCCTCTCTGCTCCTCTGACTGGCTGCAGCCGGAGCGACTGAGTGCTTTAGGACGGGGAGAGACTCTCGTTCTGACAATAACTTTATAATATGCGCTTTAAAGTCAGTCGCCAAAACACCAGGAAAGTTTCTAATAACTCCAGTAAAAGTTGTTAGATTTGTCGCTAGTCGCTTCTCACAAAAAAAGTCGCCAGATTTAGTGAGAAAGTCGCCAAGTTGGCACCAGTGGCTACACGCTGCCTCTCATGACGTAGCACGTAGCTCACGTTATGTACGTAACGAGGTGCGCTTGCTTTAACTCTCTGTGCAAAGCGGTGCAGAGTCGAGGAGGAGTGAGAAAACCCCGCCCACAGCTAAAAACAACTGCGTGACAACAGGATACTCGAATATGACGAATATAGGCATTTTCTATATCGCACAGGGGACTAGCAACGATATCTCGAGTATACTCGATATATCGCCCAGCCCTAATTTCATCCATTTTTAAATGAAGCATTGATGGTTCCTTTTGTGTTTTCCACTGGAAAGTCATTCAGAACGAAGGAAGTAGACATGTTGGAGCCAAAATATCAGATTTCTTGGCCCAAGTTGGGTGTGTTGACAGATGAGTTAATGGGTGACTGGAGCCACCATGACCTGGAGGTCACTGGCAGGACTGCCACATGCCTGAGTGGATGTGTGACAACTGAGGTCCTGACTGATGACCTTCCCTTCATGTGTTTACCAAACGAAGACGTATTTTTGGCTGAAAGACGTTAATTCGGCTGAAGTTAAATAGTTTATGTAGCATATTAATGCTCCTCCATGTGCGTTGCTCCTTTCTTTGCTGCTGAATTAGAGCTTTGGAGTTACAACAGATTTCCGGAAGCCGCATTTCTGTTTTGTGGCAACGCTTTTGCATATTTACACCACACGTCCAGATCACACCAGCCTGCTCATGTGTCTTTGCAGAGTGCTTCCAGGAGAGTGAGCACCTGAAGGAGAGTCTGAAATGCTGCCTGCTGCACCTGTTCGGAGCCATCGTAGCTGGGGATCAGGTGAGCCTCCACCTGTCCTGGAGGTCAAAGGAGCTCTGCAAACATGATCCACCCTAACAAATGGATGAGCTCAACGTGGCACAACAGCCATCTGCAGAATAAAACATCTTCATTTACAAAGTTGTCTGGTCAAAAACCCACATATGTTTTAAGCTCCCCGGTAGAAACCTAAAACCAGATAATTTCCAGTCTGATTACAGCGGTTAATCCATTTATAATCAAACAAATGTTTTTCTGCATCTATTTATCCTTCTCTGCTGTAAAAACAGGCAGCTTGACAGTAATGTCTCACTGTGTAATTTCTCACTGAGAAAGGAGTTCTATCTGCATGAGATCAGGAATGTCAGTACGTTACAGTCAACAGATCTTGTTTATTATCAGCCTGATGGCCAATGCAGAGACCAGAATATAATGAAGATTTGTGGGAAAAGTAAGGAGACAGATCTTGTGCTGATGGAGACGTAGAGTAGAAGCTGTTTCACTGTCCAGTAGACAGACAAGCTGGTTGCTCCTTTAGATCTAAAAACGCTGGATGGTTTGTCCTGAAAGGCTAATTATCTAACTTTATCTGTTTCCTCCCTGCATGTTTGCAGAGGAACGCTCTGCTCGCCATCTCTCCAGCCACCATGGAGGTGTTGATGCGGGTGCTGGCTGGCTGCTCCATGGGCAGCTGCTCTTCAGACGAGGCAGAGGACTGGGACAGCGAGGCCCCCGACCGGAAGGCCCTGCTGACTTTAGGCTGCCTGAGGGAGGTGGTGCAACGCCTCCTGGCCTCCAGCTCCGACCAGCGGCAGGTGGAAATTGCCTCGGTGCTGGAAAACTACTTCAAGCTGCTGAACTCGGACCCAGCGGCTGTAGTTGCTGCCCAGCAGCAGCAGCAAGCCAAAGGCCGAGTTCCCACACTGGGCCAACACTGGGAGAGGTGGTTTGTGGCACTACAGGTGCACATGCTAGGTAGGAGTTTTAACCTAATTACAGCTCTTAAACTAAACATCTGCGGCTTTTTAGAAGCTTCACCATTTCCCTCTGTTGTCTTTGCCTTCCAGACACTATCAGGGACATGTTCCTGTGTTCAGACAGGCCCGTTCTACAAGCCATCTTTCTCAACAGTAACTGCTTTGAGCATCTGACACGACTGCTGCAGAACAGCAAGGTAAAGACTGGAGAAGCAACGTCCTTCTCAGGGCTGTGGTCTTCTTCTGTTTCTAACTTTAAGACTTTTTGACTAAAATTTTGAAAGTTGTGTCAGTGAAACATACAAACCCAGTTTCCAGGTGGTTGGGAAATCCGCCATGTGTATAACCATGAACTCATTTACGTTCGAGTTATGTTGGCGTTTGATGCCAGGCTGCTGCAGCTCAGTCTGTTTGGTATTTTTTTTACCCAGAACCATATTTTTCTGTCGATTATTTCTTTCCATAAAGCTGCTTAACACTTTAAGTTCCTGTTTCTTCTCTCTGCTCGAAAGCTGCTTACCTAAAATGAAATGATCATATCTGCAGCCACGAGGTCTGTTGGAATACGTCTGGAGTCTTAGTCTGCTCGGTGGAGGTGTGGAGTTTAACGCCTCCTCCCGTGCTGGGGAAGCATCGTGAACGGCGCTTCTCTGCAGATGTGACACGATCACGTCCGTACGTTCAGAATCAGAAACTCTAAAGGAAAGTTAAAGTAAGAGGGCTGCGATTTGTCCAGGTTGCATTACAGCTGCGATGATCAGACAACGGTGTCAGAATTCACGTTCATAGTTCCAATTACGACAATGTGAGTTCCTCAAGGTAATCTAAATTGACCATTGGGACAGTTAGACTCCAGCAGCGACGATACTTGACATCATCAGGTCAGTGTGTCTGTGCATGTTGTGTACAGAGATAAAAACAGAGAAAGATGAGCTGATGGATAGTAACCACTCGGTTTTGGATGACAGCAGGAGTTGACCCTGATTTCATGCCTCTTGTGGGTCCACTCGTTCACCCCGTAATCTATTTAGTCATCTTCCGCTGGAGAAGAGGACGTAATGACCAGACACGCCGGCTGTGGTTGCATTTGTTTAGGCTCAGCAGATGTTTGGCATATTAGTGCATCAGCTGTGAGATCATTTTTCCTGATAAAAAAGGCCCGCTTTGCTGCAGCTGAGACACAAGGTGGGACTGATGCAGGGCCGGATTAAAAGTGCACAGGGCCCAGAGAGCCCCACGGGACCCCCTTCCCCAGCGCAACATTGCGAAAATTGTTAATGATACAGTCTGAAACAACATTTCTAACATCTCTCAGCCAGTGGTACCAGTAGCAATTCACTAGAGACTGTGGTGTAACTATCTGGCTTTTATGTTGCGGCAAAGATAAATTATATTAGGGCCGCTGTAGGCTAAACTCTGGGCTCTTTGTCTGACGCGAGTTCCAATAAACTCCAAAATACTTCTGTATTAGCAGCGACACATTTATTCTTTCCATCAAGTTCCAAGATTATATCCAACACATGAATAAACTGTATACTGACTAAACGGACTCCTCCAATGTGTGTGATGCGATACGCAGTCAACATAAATTGGACTACCTCCAAGCTCACCCCACTTCCTCATCCATTCATCTAAACTTTGTGACACACACATACACACACTCACTAACACGCCCATACGCTGATGCTGAGCGTCCTGTGCAACCTCATGAATATCCACACATACTATTATGGCTCCTACATGTACATTTTGTTTCATGTCTAAACTCCTGGTGTATGGCCTATGTGGGCCCCACTAGTCTCCGAACGGATCCCAAGTGGGCGCGGGCCCCATAATGCCCATTGGATAATCCAACCTTGGACTGATGATGCCCATTGTTTGAGTTTTCCTCGGAATTCTGCTTCCTTTCCTGCTGAACAGGAGAGTTTAGCTGCTCAGCTCTACGTGAATGTTGTCCGATTCAACATCTGACATCTTCATCACCAGCAATTTTCCAGGACATGGATGCCGATGAACCCCCCACCACCACCATCACAGTTTCTCTGAAAACACTGAAAGTCACGTGTTTGCTTTTTAACCTGTTTATGGAACGATTCAAACTAATAAACTACTTGTTAAAGTGGGATTGTTTGCCCACTTCTCTGGAAACGGGGTTTGTACTTTTCTTTATACAACTGATCAGCATGTTTACAGAGATGCTGTGTTTTATTTTGGAGGCTTCTGCTCTATCTGGTACATGTTGTCATGTTGGTAAAGTTTGACCCCCACAGGGAGCATTTCGCCCACCCTGCATGTTTTCCTCCTCACAGCAAGCCTGGATCACCAACACACCTCCACGCACTGACCCCCTCAGGGTCCCGGCTTCTAACCTCTCGCCTTCCTTCCCAACTCAACCTCATTCCCCTCTCCGTCCACCCCCCCGTCTGTCTCTCTCCTGTCACCGTACCCTCTTTTCTCCCCGCCCCTCCACACGCTGTATTGACATGTTGCCTGTTGTGTGTGTCAGCTGGTTAATGCTAGGTGCACCGCGGCAGACAAGGACCAGAAAGATATAACCAACAACAGGTTACAGACAGGAGAGGGGGACACTCAGGTACCGCCGAGAAAGTCCCAACCCACCCATATCACCCACCTACCTGCCCTGCACTTCCCCTCATCTGTTGCTGCCAAGTCCCACCCACAGCGCCACTCCACAGCCAGACCCTCAGATAGATGTGACTCATTGGATTTTTCTGTAAAAAGAGAAAAGATACTCTGCTCTCTCGAGATGAGAGCTTGTTTGCTATTTTTCATTCTTTCTTCTGTGAAAAGCCTCCTTTTTATTAGGTAAAAGCCCTGCGTTGACCTGAATTATGTAAATACAGGTGGAGAAGCCTGCATGAGGACATACTCATGCACCTTTTGTATGGAGCTACGGAAGGGACATGTGTTTT
The DNA here is from genome assembly GCF_933228915.1 of Telmatherina bonti. Lineage (NCBI taxonomy): Eukaryota > Metazoa > Chordata > Actinopteri > Atheriniformes > Telmatherinidae > Telmatherina > Telmatherina bonti. Next base: position 22,468,890 of record NC_136633.1, on the reverse strand, counting down.
GTAAGTGTACCAACCAATCCCACTACAACCGTCTGGAAAGGCCGACGTGACTGTCACAGCTCCCTACAGATAAATCGCTTCATGGATACTCAATGGTTTCTCTGTTAAAATGGAAAAAAAAACAAGATGCATCTCAGCGCTTAAATGATCTTGTTTAGGGAGCTACGACAGCTGCACTGGCCTGGTACGGCTGCCTGTGATTTATCCAGGAATCAGAGACCTGATTGGTTCTGATGTAGGTGTAAAATGTGAGACAATTGTTTAAAAAAACAAAAACAAAACAAGGTTAAAAACTTGCCTTCACATACAAAAATATAGAATTTACCCAAAGTCTTACACATACACTCACTTTTCACACACACTCACATAGATAAAACACATAAAACACTCTATTCGAACCAATCTTAAGGATCCACATTGGTACACACACACACACACACACACACAAATTAATATACAATCATAAAAGAAAAGTCTAAAAACAGAAGTAATTAAAAGCTTGATTAAAAGCCGACTTTTAAAAAACCTCAACAGTATCTATAAAGTTTTGAACTTGCAGTTTAAAGATTTGTTTGATGACTTGCCAAGCCAACTTTATTTATAAAACACTTTCTGACAGCCACTGCTGAACAAAGTGCTAAACATAACATAATTAACATATTAAAATATAAAACAAAACAGAAAACAATGTAACGGTAAAATTTAAAACCACAAAATATAAAACAATTAAACAAATAAAAACAATAAAAGCAATAAAACAAACTCATTCTGGGTAAAATGCCAGTGAAAATAGGTGGGCTTTAAAACTGGCCAGTGATAAAGTCTGTCTGACCTGCAGTGGAGTTCCACAGAGCTGCTCCCGCCACAGAAAAGGCCCTGTCCCCTCTGAGCTTCCTCCGTGTTCTCAGGACCTCCAGTAAACAGCTGATCTGCTGACCGGAGGTTTCGGGAAGGGGAGTACATGTGTAGCAGCTCAGAGAGGTAAGGCGGGGCAGGGTCATTTAAAGACTTAAAAACAAATAAAAGAATTTTAAAATTAATCCTAAAAAGTACAGGCAGCCGGTGCAGTGTGGCTAAAACAGGATAAATGTGCTGTCTTACGACTTGCAATATTAGCTGCATTTCTATTAGATTTTCATTCATTTTCTACGCCGCTTAGTCCAGTTCAGGCTCGCAGGAAGCTGGAGTCTATCCCAGCAATCATCAGGTGAGAGGCAGAGTACACCAGGACAGTTCGCCAGTCCATCACAAACCATTCACACTCGCGTTCAGTCCTGGGGAGAATTGAGTCACAGAATGGCGTTTAGAGTGATCAGTTAACATGCGTGTGTTTGGACGTTAGGAGGAAGCAGGAGCACCCAGAGAACGTGCAAAGTCCGCACAGAAAGGCCACTGCTGGAAACCTCCGCCTGGCCTTATGGCTGTGAGGCCGCAGCGCTAACCGCTACACCACAGTGTATTTGCAAAGTCAAAGCTTTACGTCTAAAATGAAGACAAAGTACAGTTGTAATTGCAGGTGTTTCCTCAGCCATACGTCATGTAAAATGTCATCTCCACTTTCAACGTTCTTCTCCTTCATTTCTCTTTCTAATTCCTATTAAAACTGCGTTTAGCTGTTGTTTGCTATCAAGGATGACAGTTTTTATTTTTCTCTTTAAATTCCGTCTCCTCCTCGTTCCATACGTACCGTACCGTTTACTTTAAATGAACTGGTCACATGACCCTCAACGTCATGTTCAGTGATGCATAAATGCAAAAAAAAATAGTGTTTCTATGACACTTTTGTGATATAATTCTATATTGACACTGAACGGAAAAACTATTTCATGAGAGCGTAAAAGCTTTTTAGCAATATTTGAGTTTTGGTTTTTTTACGTTAGGTTTTTCCATTTGCATTTTTTATTACAATATTTAGCTTTTGCACATTTTTTGAGATGTAATGGAAACAGCTCCATACTCTTATTCATCATTTACTGCTGGTTTATTGAAATCTTTACTGATCTTTTCTGACTTTTATGTAAAAGTTAGACAGATAAAAGTTACACAACTTATGTCCATGTCTTGGCTCCGTACCTTTGTTGTAGCTCTAACCTGATACAACAGCAGGCACTGCATCTTGCTCATCAGGTTTGAGGGCTTGCATGTTTTTAATCGTGAAAAGTCACCATTAAAAAAAACTTTAAACTTTATTAAAGGATCCTTTTGTTTCGTTTAGAAGTTTAAATCAGATAAAATTTGGAGAAAAAGAATGGAAAAAATAAAAACAACAATCAATGCTCAGGAGGCGAGTGGCATTTGCTCAGGAGGCGAGTGGCATTCAGCTCTGACGTCTCACTTTGGAGTGGCTTCTTGTTCTTTTTTTTATCAGCTCCATTTCTGTGATAAGGTTGCCTCCTGGGCTCTCTTCACCCCCCCCCCCCTCCTTTCCCATCACATCGTCCTGGTTTTCTGCGATACACTATGGGTTCAGCTGGAATGCTATCACAATGGCCTTGTGTGTGCTTCTCCAATGTTTGGTGGTTTGAGGTGATCTGGACTGCGTGCTGTTGCCTGAGTTTTCATTTTGGCCGCAGTCCCTTTCCAGCCGGTCCATCACTTCACAAATTCCTGGTTATCACACGAAGAGTCTGGGAGATAAGATGGCGGGAATGAGCAGGACGCAGCTGGACGGAGATGCGTTTGTGTCATGGTTTGTCTTGTGTTTGGGTTGCATGCTGAGTGTGTATGTTTCTGCTGGTTGTTATACATGCAGTATGACTTCCGCCACTGCAGTGACAAACAGGGTTTTAAGCTTTATCAGTGATTTGACTCACTTCTTTAACTGAATTAAACTGAAACTCTCCTACTCGATTCTGCCTCTTGCTGGCGTGTTTTTGTTTTATGGCTTTAAAATTATTTAATAACTCAACAAAATTTGGGGCTTTAGTTGTCTGCATGCTTGTTTTCCTTACGTTACTCGCCTGTAAAACGAAGATATTGGACTTTTAATCAGGAGTTAGCAAATGGCTAACAAGTGTCTTTTATTTGCAATTTTTATTTTTCCCAGGTGTTTCAAGGGCGACTCGACTCCCTTGCTGTAGCAACCATCAAAGCCCTGACAACGGTGATGCACAAGTCACCAGCTGCAAAGGTGCTCAGATTAAAGGAAAAGCATGTTTCATACCTGTTGTTTATTTGGTTTTTTTACTTGCATGTCAAATCATGTGAAAAAAGTGCACTATTTTTTCCTTAATGTCTGGTCCCTACCGGGTAAATGCAGCCTCAGTCTAACAAGCATAAGTTATGGTAGAGACACAGACTGTATATAGAGATGGACGGAGCCTCCGTAACGTCACCCATAGGTTTCTGAAGCGCTGATTTGAAGCTCGGTGGGCGGTTCCTACCATCACCATCTTGGCAGGGGCATGCGTGTTGTCTCGCCCAGAAAATACAAATATGGGCAAAGAGGTGGAGCTGAGAGGGGGGCTGTGAGCGTCATGGTGGACGATTGACATCGAGTGAACTCTGAGCTTTCTGTAGCTAAGAGCTAACCAAGCTAACCCGGAGATAACAGGAGCTAACCAGCTAACGGAAGTAACCGGGCTAAAGCTAAGTCATGTTGTTAACGGGCTAAAAACCGCGGTTGTTCTACTTTCTTCGACTTGAAGCGGGAGATCGGGTACCTGTCAATCAAAAGGACACGCCCCTAAATGCCGAATTTCCAAATTAAATTACTTTTAAATGGGCGAGTTAGAAAAAAATTCACTCCCCCCCCAGTTGTCGTGAAGGTAAACCTGACCTATTAAACTGAAAATGGATTTGTGAACCAGCTGTAAACATGTTTATTTCTGCTGTGAAGTTGGACTTTTTAACATGGGAGTGTATGGGGATTCATTCTGTTTTGCAGCCCCTAGTGGATGAAGGGAGAACTGTTTTATGCACTTCCGCATAGGCTTCACTTTTAAGCGCCGGAGGCTCCGTCCATCTTTCATATACAGTCTATGGGTAGGAAACTAAACTAAAACACAGAAGCTGGTGTGTGAAAACAACCTGCGTCCTTACTGCTCCATATCAGTTAAGAGATGAAGATGCTGCTGATCAAATATGCCTGATTAAATGCTCACCAGTAAGTGTGAATACTTTAGCAGGTTGCAGGTCTGAGCGCTGGGATCTTTCCGGGATGTCCTACCTTGAGCACAGACAGTGGCAATATAAAAGCATGTGGTTTCAGGGAAAAAAATGGATTTATTTTACATGTAAAAATGCGTTAACTGACACGATATCAGAGGTCAAATGAACAAAAATCAAGTCAAGTCATAGTGATAACTCAACAAAAGTAACTCCTTAAAGAAATGAAAACTAATTTAACAAGAAAGATTTAAATACTGGCTGGTCAGACTGGTCATACAAACGCATAGGTGGAAACAATACTAAGGGCAAATTCACATCAGCCTTTTTGTGTGTATTTCTGCAGTATACTTGCATAAGACACAATAAAAAAAAAACCAAAACCGTGATAGTTTCCTCTTGATGTTTAACTCGCAGTGGAGTTTTCTTCTTCACGTGGGTCTTGTCCTCTCTTTTTTCTAATTACAAGTGCAGCGCCACCTTTGGTGGGAATGGGGCGTATATTATTTTAATGGTTTGGCTCGTTTGACCAAAGTGCAATGCAGTCTCGTTCCGCGTAGATACACCCCCCTACAACTAAGCCAAGTCCCCAATAGGACCGAATCTAGCGGACTATCCTGATGTGAATGCACCCAAACAAACTAAGTAAACATAATCCAGCAGTTCGTACATAATCAGGCTGTGCAGTGCCCAAAGACAGAGTTAAAAAACCCAAGAATTTGGGCTCTTTGTCAGACTCTCCAGGACTTATTTAGTGTGTTAAACATTCTAGTTAAATTGCACAACTTTAAAACTGACAGACAAGCTAAGTGTAGCGTCCGCATCTATCTTTGTAAACACAGCACACAGCATCACGTCGTCCGTACATACAGAGGCATGTACACTTCACACAGTCACGTTTAAGCGATCATGTAAAAATGCAAAAAAATCAAGAGGCGTCTTGGCTGCAGACTGGAGAATGATGCGGGGCTAGATGTCCAACCCCACCCCCTCAATATTTTGATTGGATCATGTGTACCTTCACTCTAAATGGCAACTGCTAACCCTAACCCTGACCCTAACCACACCCATTTGGTATCCAACTCCGCCCAATATCCAGCCCCGCCCCATTCTCCAGGCTGCAGCTTGGGGTTATTGAAAAAAATCTGGTTCAGAAACGTACAAACTACAATGAACTGAAACCATCTATGATGTTAGATGAGCCATCTCTCACGTTGACGTCGTAGGGAGCAGATTTAATTAATTTTTTTCCCTTATACACATAATCTTTGGCTTGACGGAGGCTGTATTTTGTTTTTACACACACTGTTTGAACAAACGCAAACTGAAGCTGCGAGCTGAAAGTAGCTTTTTTTTTTAAAACACTCATTCCTTTAGGAGGTTTTTAAGGAGCGGATTGGTTACAATCATCTATACGAAGTGATCATCACACTCGGCCAGCCGTCCCGCCACCTTCTCAAAGAGCTGATGAACATGGTAAGAGATGACATTACTTCCTCTTTACCTTGTCTTCATCTTCAGCTTAATTCTGTTCAGGTTTTTGCAGGTTTTACGTCTCCTTACTCGCCGTATCGTTGTCGTTTTCCAGGCAGTGGAGGGTGAGCACACCTCAGTGGGCCTGCTGGGCATCAGTAATGTGGAGCCGTTGCTGCTGTTGGTCCAGTGGCTGCCAGAGCTGGACTCACCTGAGCTGCAGCTCTTCACGGCCGACTGGCTCCGCCGCCTCTGCTGCCTCAACCGTCAGACCCGCGCCACCTGTGTCAATGCCGCCATGGTCATGCGAGCTTTAGCTGCTCTGGAGCGACACGAACGCCTACACAGAGCTTGCGCCGAAAGCCTGTTTGGATTAGTGGGATCGCTGGGCTCTCAGTCGTTGAGCAGCAGGGAGCTACTGGGACTTCTGCGTCTTCTCAGGCCTACGGAGTCCAACCAAGCACATCCATATGTAGGTCCTGCCCTGAGAGCCCTCCTGGCGATGGTCCGGAAGCAGGGATTAGAGTGCGCCATGCAGTACTTTGATCTGTCGCCCAGCATGGCCGGCATCGTGGTCCCAACGGTGCAGCGCTGGCCAGGTTCTGCCTTCAGCTTCCTCGCCTGGTTTTCTCTGGACCAAGACCAGCTGGGACCGCTCAGCAAAGACAAAAGAAAACAGCTCTACAGGTAAGAGAGGAAGATGTCAGTTTCATTCCAAATGTGTCAGCAGAAGGATACATGTCTGCTTTATTTTGTGCTCTGTTTTTTGCAGCTTTTTTACCCCAGGGGGGACGGGGTTCGAGGCCTTTATCAGCTCGGCAGGTTCCCTGGTGGTGGCTGTGTGCACCAAGAAGGAGTACGTCACCGTCATGCTGCCCGATTACTGCTTCTGTGACTCTCTCTGGGTGAGTCTGTGACTCGCAAACCCCCACCAGGGTCAATGGGGTTACCATTCAGTTTCACAGGGCATAACATCTGGAGACTAGGAGACAGTGTGGACAGTGGGTTTGACATTTTCTCAACTGAAAGCTCATTTAAACCATTTTAATATGTTAAAACAACAGATAAAACACACAAATACTGGGTCCAAGTGGACACACCCCCATGTGCACAGGCAAATGTCTCTATTGAATTGTAAAAAAAAAAGTGACAATAAATCAGAATTACAATAAGACTAAATTCAGCTTTACTTGTGAAAAGCATCCAGATGAAAACCTCCATTTCCCTGTGTCCTTTTAAAGCACTTTACAGTTCAAAATCTGTTTTCTGCCCAGACTTGATTGGACAAAAACTAATATCAGTCATTCTGTGTCCCTCCTTGTCGTTTATTATTGGTAAGATGGATGTAAACATAGTGACATCAGCAAAATACCCTTTATGTTGTGTTAGAAAATATTGAAATGTCACAATAATCTATCCATCTATTTATCCATCCATCAATTTTCCGTTCTTTCGGTCACGACCCACAGCTCATGACCATAGGTGAGGGTAGGAATGTAGATCGACTGGTAAATCGAGAGCTTCGCCTTCTGGCTCAGCTCCTTCTTCACCACGACAGACCGGCGCAGAGTTTGCATTACTGCAGACGCCGCACCGATCCGTCTGTCGATCTCACACTCCATCCTTCCCTCACTTGTAAACAAGACCCCGAGATATTTAAACTCCTCCACCTGAGGCAGGACCTCACTCCTGACCCAGAATATTATGGGTGACAATACTATATTTATATTCAAAAGCATTGTATCAATTTTTATCCAACAAGCGATTGTTACTGATGAGGCAAAAATCCTTATTCAGTTGTAAATAAAGATCAGTGTTTTTATTTATTCTGCTGTGAAATGTCTTTATTCAGTAAGTTAATGGAAAGCAGGCAACAGTGTTGAGTGTTCACTGCTAGTAAAGAAGAATTGCAATATATTGTCTTGCTTTCCTGATATATTGCAACATATCATGTTGTTGGCCCGTATTGTGATACATATCATATCGCCAGATTCTTGCCAATACACACCCTTTTGATGGAGAAGCTCTTCCCCTCATAACTCAGATATTTCCAGGTGCATGCATGCATTAGTCTAATGCACAGATCCACCTGTTTGGATGGTTTTAGTCCACTTTGTAGCCACATTTGGCTGTCCCCATCGCATGACGCGAAGCCTCTCTTGGTATCGCAACCCTGTTTTGATATTAAGATGATTTACCTGTAGTTTGGAATTACAGAGACGTTTTTAATTCTTTTGAAAACATCACAAAGCACAAAGACCCCTGGGGGTCATTCATTCATTCATTTTCCTAACTGCTTAAGGGTTGCGGGGAAGCTGGAGCCTATCCCTATAGGCAGAGTACACCCTGGACTGCTCGCCAGTCCATCACAGGGCCACACAGAGACAAACAACCACTCACTCCTATGGGCAAATTAGAGTAGCCAATTAGCCTAACATGCATGTCTTTGGACATGACCCCTGGGGGTCCTTCTGGTTCAATGGCAGTCAGGTTAAGTGAATGTCTTTAATGTGTCTTTAATGAGGCTGACTTTGCTTCCACAGCACAGCATCGGTGTGGTGCATGTACCCGGGAAGAGGCCATTTGGACAGAGTCAGGTCTACATTTATGTGGACGGCCAGCAGAAACTATCCGCCCCCCTCAAGTATCCCACCATGACGGAGGTGAGACTCGGTCCGTCCTCCTGTTCCTGCTTCTATTATTCTCAGTTGTTTTTGTTTACCTTCCTGTTGTGTTCTTCTGCCCTCCACCTGTAGCCGTTCACTTCCTGCTGCATCGGCTCAGCGGGCCACCGCACCACCACCCCTCCTCCCTCCCAAATCCCAGACCCCCCCTTCTCCTCCGCCACCACACCCAGCACTCGCTCCTCGCTGGGCGGCATTCTCTCGCCGCAGACCTGGGGAGGGTTACTCGGGGGGAAGCCCGAGTCTGTGACGAAGCTGATCTCTGCCGGGACCCAGGACAGCGAATGGGGAAGCCCGACGTCCCTGCAGGGCCAGCTGGGAAGCGTCATGGTGTTTCATGAACCTCTGCAGCAAAACCATGTAAAAGCCATCTGCAGTGCAGGTAGGCATGGCGACGCCATGGAAATGAGGAGTGGAAAAGGTTTAGTATTGAAGTTTCACTCTTTTTTTTTTTTCTTTCTCAGGTCCAAACTGCATCTCTCCATTTAAAGCCCAGGAGTCGGACGTTGGTGACCTGTCATCCAAGCTGCTGCTGCACTACTCGCCCAAGGTGGTTTTCAGTAAAACCTCGCCGATTCCAGGTTCACGGTCATCATTTAAATCAGATTGTTTACAACGAAATCAACCGTCTTCTTTTCTTCACCAGGCGTGTAGAAACCCCATCTGCCTCGATCTGTCCCCAAACATGCTGCACGGGCGTCTGACTGGGAAAAAGGTCATCAACTGGGACATCAAGGTGAGACCATCATCTGGATTTTTTATTGTATGGAAGCCCCCACACACACCTACACACACACACACACACACACACACACACACACACACACACACACACACGTTAGAAACTTCTAAACCTTGTGTTAAAGCAGAAAGACAGTGGTGTTGTATCAGCTTCTACTTCATTTATTTTACTGTCGTTTTAATTACCTTTTAGACTCAGTTTATTTTGTTTTCTGTCTTTTTGACATATTTTACTCTGTATTGTTGTGTAATTTAGTCTTTTTTTTCAAATTAGTTTTTGAATTATATTTGGTGTTTTTGTCATTTTGTCATGTTTTCCCATTTTATGGGTATTTTTTGTATTTTAGACTTTTTGTGTAGTTTAGTCTTACTTAGAGTGTTTAAGTCTTTTTAATTCTTTTAATATTCTTTTGTCTTTTAGCTTATTAAGTTATATTTACTCTTTTATGTCTGTTTTCCAAGTCTTTTAATGCCATAATCTGGTTTGGTTTTAATGACTTTTTGTATCTGTGTACAAATATACAACATTCTGGGTTTTTTGTGCTTCATGATCAAAGTGGATTGTTTTCCTAAATGTGCTGTAATTGAATCAAATGTGTGTGTTTCTTTGTCAGGATATGATCAACTGCGTCGGCGGCCTCCCAGTGCTCTTCCCTCTACTGGAACAGCTGGCCCTGATAACCTCTGATCAGCAGACCAGTGATCCTGCAGCTGGATCAGACTTCATCACCCCTGATGTGGTGACTCCAGCTGATGGCGACTGGGTCATTCTGCCATCTAACAGGGCTTCAGGTCTGCTCAGTTCTCACACACACATCATTACAACGCAGGAAGTGAGACTAAACTCATCTTCCTCTTTCAGAGGCGCGTCTGGAGAAGAATCTGGTGGCTACTTTCCTTTTGGTGCTGAAGCATTTCCTGCAGAGACACCCGATCAACCAGGAGAATCTGCTCCACTCACATGGAGTGGGAACACTGGGAGCCCTGCTGCAGAAGGTCTCGGCTTAACTTGGCATTACTTGCATGACCATGTTGGAGTTATGATTTCCCCGTTTCCCTGCTGTTGTCTGGTTTCAGTCACTTTTCTCTGTTTGGAAAACGAAGGGAGTTTCTGTTAATATTATTAAATCTGCAAGTTGTGGCAATAAATGTTACAAAGTCGGAGAGTTTTAGGCAATAATACAAATTCTTAAAGGTGTCACATTGCATCACTGTCCATGCAGTTAAAACTGGGATCATAGACATACTGTAAATACTCGTACGTCACCGGCGCTGCCGTATTAGTCCTGCCAAGTTC
>NC_136633.1:22304228-22458388 GCF_933228915.1 Telmatherina bonti | reverse complement strand
TGTGTGTGTGTGTGTGTGTGTGTGTGTGTGTGTGTGTGTGTGTATAAATATGAGGAAGCTTTTTACCCTTAAATTAAATATAAAAAGACATGTGGTATCTGAACCCTTCAAGCGGTTATATTTAGAGGACAGTCTCAGTTGTCAGATTATGAGGCTAAAATATTGTAAATTGAATGTATCAGTAGATATTTAGAAATGTTCTTTATGTACAGGTATATATGTTACTATTTATCTACTATCCTCACATAACCAACTCCACCGGCAGCTGTAGCTCAGGAGGAAGAGCAGTTGTCCTTCAACTGGTAAGTTGGGGGATCAATTCCATCAATTCCAGGCTTCCCCTGAAATGCCGAAGTGTCCTAGGGCAAGACACTGAACCCCAAACTGCCCCCCGATGTGCCTATCGGGGTATGAGTGTGTTGAGTGAGTGTGTGTGCGAATGGGTGAATGTGACAAGTAGTGTAAAGCGCTTTGAGTGGTCTGTATGACTAGAAAAGCGCTATAGAAGTACAAGTCCATTTACCACCTTAACTGGTTTTTGGTGCCACTGTGCATCAAAAACATCTTGGCTTTATTCCTTGGCTTTATAAGAGGACCATTATTTTTCCTCTTTTCAGACACACAAAACTTTCTGCTCCCTTGTTGATCTGTAGGGACACCTGACTGGACGTTGCTGTCAATTAAGGCCTTCTGCTTGGTCCAGAGTTTTACAGGATGCAACTTCTTTATAATTTCTGGCTCAGAATAAAGGTGTCTTACCAACAAGTAGTTTTTTTTTCGTGACAACGATTTGATAAATAGTCATGTTGCAATGGAGCATTCAGTCTGGATTTCCCATAGAGATCTTCTGAATAAATGTTTCATTTTGGGGCTGGATGCCTGGAAAACATCAATATATCAACTAAAGGATAAGCTATTCCATCACAATTTCCCTTAAAGATAAAACTAGAACTTAGACGAATAAAACATATGTTTTGCTTAATCAGTAGAAGATTGTGGTCTCATATAGGATGATCCATTGTAGTGGAAGAATCTGCTTATTTCAGTCAGGTTACGCATTCAGTGTCACATGCAGCCTCCCATCCCAGCGTGCATGGGAATCGGCTCTATTGTTGTGTTGGAGAAGCAAGGCACATGACTGGAAAAGAGATGTCATCCCAAGCATATTAAGCTGGAGTTTCAGGTCATTGTTTTAACCTCAGTTTGTTCTTGAGCTTACTGTTTATTTGCTGAGTTCTGCTGCTGCTGTGATGGCCGTAGGTCACTTTCTGTGAATGTAGATTAAACATGATGCGATGTGAAAAGCTGATGTAAGCAGACTGGACCTGAAGGCTGCCACAACTACAGCAGAGAGTGACATCTTTGTCATTTCACCACTTGATAAGAAATCAGGAAATCTTTTGAGTTGTTAGTAAAACAAAATACACAGTTTTCCACAAAATTTCCATGATTTTATAGAGCAGTTTAGGGGTAAAGTAGTCTGTGTCTTACTTATGAGATAACTCACAGGTATTTGGAGGATTTTATTGAAGATCAGTTCTGGCATTTAATAAAACTGGGGAATAGAAGAATCATGCGAGCATGAAAGGTGTGCGCGCAGTGAAAGAAACGATACCGATGCAGAATGCATGCTTAGCTCATGCTAATGGCTAATACTTGCTACAATACTGGTGTCATCTCAGTGTATAATAAAAGGTGAGCAGCATGTTTAGACTGCAGGGTTTGAATGCAGAACATCTGCTTTTATGAGGCTGTTTCAGCTTCGGTTATATAAACAGATGGATGTTGCCCGAGGACTCTGCCTTTCCAGCGGCGTGCTTCCTGCTACTCATAAATTCGCACAGATATGCATGTGTGATCACCAGGGTCAGAAATGACACTAATTTGTTTATTATATTCTTCATTTTGTTTTAGAAAAATGAGTGGGTTATGGATAGCAGGACACTCCACGGTGCTACTCGGCTTGTAAACAGTTGTAGACTATGTTCTGTGGCCCTACAGGAGCTCATGTCTGCATGAATAACCCTGGTTATGTCATTTGGGTTATCTCGGTTTCATCTCAGAGGTTGTTGGGCTTTGTGGATCATTTATCCGTCACTTGTTCCACATCCCAGTCTGAGTGGTCTGCTATCATTCCTTCATGTAATATTAAATCCAGAAAAATGAAAAATTGGCTTGTTTTTCATGTTTCTGTTCAAATCTGAAACTAGAAACTCAAATCAGGCTGGTTTTGACGTTTTACCTGAAGTTACTTCAAAAAACGACCCTGTAATAGTTTTCTAATGTGGCAAAACTGCAAACATGAAACACACGACGGTGTCCTAACACTGCAGTTTTCTGTCATGTCTTTGAGGGGGTTATGGTCAGGGATGTTAGTTTTCGTTGGTTAGCTGTGAAGGTGAATTTACGGTGCTGTTCTGACGACGTGCCGAGCAGAACACTGGCTTCCAGAAAGCTGGTGACGAAATCCTACAAATATAAAAGTCGGTTTTTCTACTTTCAGTTCCTCTGATCTCCAAATAAAAAGTGCAAAAACAAGCTGATTATAGTTTTGTTTTTGATTTATAGAAGAATAATGAACAACAAGCTGATTATTTGTTTTTATATTTACAATTTTAAACGGAATATTAAATGAGCGACTAAAACGCGTCCCCTGTTCCGCTTTCTGTCGTTTCCTTCAGAAATAGTTCTCCGGGCCTCTTTAAGGACTTTTCTAAGCTCTCTAGATGTTTTTGCTCGCCGTCCAGATGATCCCACGTTAACAGTGAAGTCCGGCTCTGCGTGTGTCCGGTTCCCTCTAATGTTTTCCAGGCACACCATGCGGAGAGATGCCGAGTCTGCAGCTAACGGCTCTTTAAGCGTCATCTTGGTGTAAAAGCATGAAAAATGAGGGGAGGTGTTGGTAGATTAATGCTTCTGTTTATTATAGTGTTGCCAGAAATGTTTGCTCCACTGAAACAAATGCATTTGGCTTCCTTTCACTTCATCCCTTTAAGACAGCACATCCCGTCTCACTCCTTCAGTTGTCCCTTTAAGGCCTGACAGAATTCCCGTACGGATTGGGAAACAGGATGTGGGATGGCCCGGGATCGCCCCTGGGACCTCCCTAAACCAGCACGCAGGGCATCAGCTACATCCGCTGGCCGGTTTCTTACTGGTTATATTGTCTCCTTCTCCTCCTTCCTGACTGGTCTGAACTTGGATCAGAACGCACCATTGTTAAATGAAAAGAAATGGACAGATTGAAAAGATTAAATGAGTAAAACACAGATGAAGATGTTGGATTTATTGTCCTGAAACATCCAGATTCATGCTGGACGACTGAGGAGGCAAACAACGCTCCATTTACCAGATTATCTGCACGTTTACTGTCCCTAATCTGGATTATAAACCTCCGTGGAGTTTCATGTCCTCATCCCTGGGAGTAATGTCTCTAACTGGTCTTTCCTCTGCAGGTAAAGGTGTGTGTGGGCACCACCTGTCAACGGGAGAAGAGGATGTGATGTATTGGCCGTAGCAGCTTTCTTCCTCCTCCATCTTTGTGTTTTTGTGAGTGGGGGGGGGGGGGCACTCCCCCCACTCCAAGGACGGGACATGTTTGAAATGAAACCCCGGGCTGTGGAGAAGAAGGAGTCCAGCACAGAGACAGGTGAGGCATTTGCAGACGTGGCATTTTGTCAGTAAAAAGCAAACTGTTGTTTTTTCTGTTGCTGCCGAGCCTCCCGGAGGTACAGTATGCCGTGTCTTCAGGCCTGGTGCTATAGTTAGCCCCGTCTGTCCCAGTAAACCACATATCCACTCAAGTGGAAGGACGTTGGCTTGTACAGTGACTCACGCTCACATTCAGATGTTTCATCAGCTCACGCCTACACTCCTCTCTCAATGAAGCTGCTAGATTTCACCAAAATAAGATGATTTATTGTTCATTTACAGTAGAAGTTAACATGCTAATGTCTTGTAAACTAGTGGATCAGGCGACATTTTTCAATTATTTATAAAAAAAAAATAAATAAATAAAGGCTGCAAATATAGTTGCTTTTAATTACATGAATGCTTATTAGGGGGGAAAATTGAATAGAAAAATCGGAAATCTGGATTTTTTTTCTTCACAATTTTAAAATAGATTTTTTTTTTTTGTTAAAAAAAATTGATTTTTTTTTTCAAATAAACTAAATTAATCTACAATAAAATTTTTGTCATTTTTATTGTTTTTACTGATCTTTTTACTTGTCTTCTTGGGCGTTAAAGCAGCAGAATGATAATCTGGCTACTGTGTTGTTTCTTCATCATTGAAATGAAGAAAAATGACGAACAAATAAAAGTTTTATCCATTTTTTTTGTTTGTTTTTATTAATCTACAAAAATCAGCAATATCGGAGAATCGCAATTTAAATCAAATCGGCACCAAAACATCAAATCGAATCGGGACCAAAGCATATTGTCACAGCCCTAATGCTTATCATGGCTGCCTGGTGTATTTGTTTAAAGTGTTATTTGTGCACGTTCTTAGAAATGAATGCTGCGTGTTTCCAAGTCATTGTTTGACAGGAATTACCATTATCGGAAATGTGGACACTGGTTTGATCAGAAGTAAGGTCTAAAGGTCAGCAGCGGTGAAAATTTTGTGTTTTTTCAGCAACGATCTCAGGGTTAACCAAACATTAGCCTCCTTTATCGCTTTCATGTTCATGGAGATTTTTTATGACCGTCTGAACAGCTCACATCCGAACTGGAACCACTTTCATGTGTGGTGCCGAGTCTCATCCGTATCTGATGATTTACGGATTTATAGGCGGCCCAACGCGCGCCACCTTCAAACCTGACGTGCACTCAAAGTACTTCCTTGTGATTGGTCAGCCTGTGATCGGCTCCTCGCTGAGTATGTACTGTAAACATGGAGGAGAAATGTCAACAACGCCGTCATGCTATGCTCGAGTGCGAGAGCACGATCTTTACGCTGCCGTGGTTAAGTCAGTTCATCCACCAGGGGGCAGTGATGAGTTCAGATTTAACTTGCGTTAAGAAGAAGAATAAAACCAATTTTTTTTTTTTTTTGCTTTTCTCAACTTCTTCTGTGTCTTTTTAAAGTTTTTTTTTTTTTTTTTTTTTTCCTTTTTTCATTTAGCTCGCAGTTTAATAGAAAGTCTGCAGCACGAAATCATTTGTGACGTCAACATCGGATAAATCATTCAGATTATATGAAAATTTGTTCTGTTCAGAATATATAGGTTGTATCTTAAATTTACGTGCTTTTTCCCCCATGTCACCCACTGCGCTGTTTTTTTTTTTTCCCCATTTATTGAAACAAGAAAGAAGACTGGCTTAATACATAACTTATTCAAAGACATTTTGATATAATAAAAAAACTGAGCTTAATATACATCCAAAAATAAATGGCTTAGGTTTGAAATTAATGCATAAATTGAATCAATAGACAGTATAAGGCCAAAAACCTGTGTAGACAAAATAAATAAATGCATAAAATAAAATGAACGAGGAACAGCGAGGTCTAGCAAAAATTCCAAGTGCATAAGTGATTATAAATGTACAAAGCATGTTTTGAATCAATGCATTTCGTGTCTTTTTAAGAAGGTTTATGTGTTGTCTTCATCCTGTTCCTCTTCTTCTCTGGTTTGTTCCATTCGCCAGCTGCATATCAGCTGCACAACTCAACACCCCCCCTTGGTTTCCAGTGGTAGTGCTCCGTTTTCTGTGTCATTTGTCGGATAGCGAGATCTGTGTCAGGCTGGTTGTGCTGTAACCACCGTAGGCTCTGCGTCGCTCAACAGAGGCTTGACACGCACCTCTTCAGACCTGATATGTGAAGAACAGATCCAAGCAGTAGTGGCTTCAGGAGCTTTGCATACCATCTACAATGCTCCTGCTTCTGCCAGAGCAACCAAACATTTCCCTACCATCCTTATTGTTCGTGTCTAACCCTAACCCCGCCCCACATTACGTGGAATCCTACAGTAATCATCACATTACGCTGGAAAATTTGCCCCGGCACCATGTGATCTCATTTTCTTCAGTCATTTTCATGTCAAGTTTTGTTCTTAACCGGATCGTTGACTCTGAACTCTGGGATGAAATGAGCGCTGCATGTGTCTGACTTCCAGATGAAGGGCTGGGCAGCAGCGGGAAGCGGTACGGCTCCGGCTCTCTGGGCTCTGGTTCGGCCGGTTCTGGTTCCATGTACCTCTCAGACAGTCAGGACTGGGTTGTTTCCCCGAGCTGCTCCCCAGACGAAGGTCCCGGTCAGCTCAACGCCATCTCCCCCATGCTGGCTGAAGAAACGCTCCGCTACATGAGTAAGTACCTTTTTTTTCTGCCTACTTTGCTCTGATTGGTCATCCCTGTGCTGACATTGTCCAGCAGATGGTGCGTTTAAGTGCTTCTGGCACGTGACAGAGTCGCTTTATTCAGCTCATTTAAAGCCTCTGGGATTTATTGTGGGTAATATTTAGCTCAGAGTTAATCTTTCATTCATTTTCTGTTTATTTTTGTGTGATTCTCTGACACCGTGTGTGTGTGTGTGTGTGCATGCATGAGAGGAAGCTAAAGAAAGGAATTTAGTAGTCCTGCCAGAGTTAAGTGCAGCTGAGTTCAAAGTCAGGACCAGAGTCACGAGACGAGCAGCTCTGAGGGGTTTGGGGGGGTGGACAGACAGAATGAAGGCAGGACAGTAGAGAGGAGACACGGACCATGCCGGTGCTAAACATCCACAATGAGGAGGCGTACGAAAACTTTGCAGTGGAAGGTGAGCGACGCCGTCGGCACGCTGCATGCGAATAGACAACCTGATGGACGTTGTTGATGTTCAGAAGAAGCTCCCGTCGTTGCAAGGTCATGACGGCGGGGGGAAGGGGGTGTACTTTCCCTGACAGACAGGAAGTCAGTGAATCTTGTGTTTTTGTTTACACTGAAATGGAGCTGTGCAGGAACCGTGGTAACGTCACACAGCGAACTTCATGCAGCAACTTTGACCTTCTTATGGCTTTCTCTGAAACGGTTTAAAAGTTTTGCACCTAAAAAATAAAACCTAAAGGTAAAAAAAAAAAAAGCAGATAAATTGTAATTCACTTAAATAAAATGTAAGTGTCGCTCATGTGAGGAAAGAAGCGCTGGACGGAGGTCTCGGTGTCGTGTTACCGCTTGCTCTACTTGTGCTGTGTAAAACCAAACAGCCTATTAATAGCCAGTGACTCGGCATGTTAATAAGCAAACGTGTGCGAAAACTTGGCTTATTACACATTACTTATACAATTCAGACATTTTTAATAGTGTAAATATTGAAAAAAAAAAGTCCTGTAGAAACAGTTCAGGTGTCGAGCATCTCATGGTTGTTGTGTTGTGAAACGGGATCAGGAAGCTGACTTGCAGAAGAAGCAGCTGTGGTGGACGTGTGCTGGATGGGTGTGAAACATATCAGTGTTTCTGCACAAGGATGTTAGAGAAGCTGCATGATCTAAATAATTACATTTTGTCTGATAATGTGATCACAGCGCAGAAAATGACTTACTTACCTCAGTTTTCCTGTGAATCTTTCACCAGTCACCAGCACTCTGCTTATATTGGTATCAGCATCTTAACAGCAGGACAGGATTGGAATAATGGAAATCAGGAAAAAGCCAATATCAAACATAATCGTTCACTTTTATTACCCAAAAATCCATCAGTTTTTCTAAAGGAGAACACTGAATGAAACACTTTTCACTTGAAGTTAAAAATTAAATCCATTTTTCTCTGAAGTAACAAGATAATTTATTAAAAATAACTATGAAATTCTGTAGTTTTTCTGAATTTGTGAGATAATTTTCACCTCCCAAGTAAAAAGAAATGATCTTTATAATTCAAAAGAAAAAAAATAACAGAAAAGATATCTATTTGTTTTTTTCTTAATTTAGTGGAAAAATTTTACTCAAAATAGAGTAAAATAAATCCATTCAGGGTTTTTTTTTTTTTTTTTTTTTTGTCATAACAAGATAAAAGTTGATATAAAAAGTACTTTTCATGCAACCAGCAATAGAGGTGTGCAGTCTTAGCTGCCTCACTATTTGATTCAAAGCTCTATTATTCCATTGTTAAACGATTTTCAGGGTTTTCATGCATCTTTATTCCACACTGAGCGTTTTTTTCTCACTCCACGACTCCTTTATGATGCTTTATACTCCATTTAGTATCCATTACATCAGGTGTCCAAACTAATTTATCTCCACTTTTTTGTTTTATTAACGTGGAACCAGAAATAAATCAACACACATCAAACATATTTTCATGTTGTCTTTAAATGTTTCTGGGAATCTTCAGGAAAAATGTGTTGGAACAACAAGCTGCAAGGCTAGCTGCTAGTTTCTGTCTCTGGTGTTAACTGGTGTCCGCCCAGTTCATTTAGGACTGATGGTGCGTCCCCCAAAAGTGTCCGCATGGCAGCGCCACTTTTAGCTTCTTGCTTCCCTTTAAACCTACTAATACATTATTATGAAAAATAATTGTTTTTGAACATTTACGAATAGTCAATCAATCGGCCCACGTTTCATCAGGATGCATTGATGAAATAGTGAAAAAATCCATTTTGCTTTTGTGAATTAACAATATTCTCTGGAAAATGGAAAAAAAAAGCATTGAAAATATCATTTTTACTAAAAAAAAAAAAAAAATAGAAAAAAAAGTAATTTTTTACTGAATTAACGCGATCATTTCTACTTAAAAGACGAAAAAGCATTTATACTGCGTTAAAAGGATCATTTTACCCCTCTAAAAAAAAAAAGGCATTAAGATTAGTTTTAGTCTCCTCCTTTATCTTAATTTAAGAATGAAACGCTGTGGCTGCACAGTATGTCTGTTTCCCCGCAGTCGGACATCGCTCCACCTCCTGCTGGTGTCGGTTTATTGGAGTCGAAGGTCCATCATGTTGTGACACAAGTAACCCACTGAACATTGTTGGTGTGTGTCGGGACTACTCTGTATGATGTTGGACTTCCAGTTCAGGCAACTTTTATCTGAGTTACTTTCTAAACCAAAGTCTGTGTGAGCAGAGTGTGTGAGTAAAAATGACCAAAGCGATCCGTAGACATGAGTGACCTACACAGTGACGCCACACTCCACAGAGGTACAGTAAGGAGATGTGTGTGTGTGTAAGCAGGAACATGAGATTGTCTGCATTGTGTATGTGCTTCCACTGTCTTTGTGTGTGTGTGTGATGAAGGTTTATTTTTACCCTCCGGGTACTGGAGGAGACTGCAGTTTCCAGTGCGGAGGTCACGGTGGGCCTCGGATTACTGGAAGAGCGCTCTCCTCCATTTCATCAGCTGCTTCATCCTGCTTATAATCTCTGCCTAAAATGCTTTATTTCACTATGACTGTTGAATAAAAGCTAAAAGAGCTGACAACTGTTTCAGTTCTGGTTTTCTTCCCTTTTTCCTTCAATCAAAGCCAAATAAAAGCTCTCAAAGCATCCGGGATTAATATGTTTTAGGTCATAGTCCAGTTCACGATGTCCAGGCTGATGAGTTCGTTGGATTTTTTTTGGAGATTAGGTTAACTACACTTTTTTGAAAGACTAACAAATCAGAAAATGCATGATGGCAGTTTTTGAGATGCCATTATGGCATTCATCTTGGACTTTCAAAAACAGCGACAAATAGCAACTTTTATTTGGTAAATTTGCCATTTAGTCCAATGAAACTGGCTGTTTTGAGGAGGACATCCCATGAAATGGCCTACACCACTTTAAAATGTTCTTATTCACTACAGACATGTAATTAAAACACATTTGGACCAGTTGCCATGGTGGGAAATGGTCATTGCATGCTTTATTTGTGTGTCAGAGCTCTGTCTATCGGGGTGATGATTGTCTGGTACATGATTTGGTTAAAGGGCTCCCAGTCCAAACAGATGGCTCAGGGATTGGAGACGCCACTTCTCTTTAAACAGGTGGAGGGAGAGGCGGCGCAGCGCCGACAACTCCGACCCAGGTGCTGAAAGCAGAGCAGACTAATGAGTAGATCCTCGGTGTGGAGAACTAATGTTGACTCGAAGCTTCAGCTGCTTTACTTTCTGCTTTTAGACCTTCATTTCTCTAGTTTTGCCGACTTTTCCTCTCTGTCTGGTTGGTCTCCATGTGTCCGATCCTTTTGAACTTTCCCCTCTTTTCTCCTTTTCTCTCAGCATATCTTGCTTTGGAGCCTTCTTCTTATTCCCACCCTGGCTCTCAGAGCCTCTCCAAAGGTATCTTTTCTCTCCTTACCTGCCTGCCTGCCGCTTGCTCATTTAGCAGCAGTGTGAGAGATGGGTTTGGTTTTCTCCAGAGCCAGACTTGTTGCCCCCTCCTCTGCATTTTGCATGTAGATGGCAGCAGACGGGGATAAGACGGATCTGCTGTCGGCTTGTAGCGCGGTAGCCCTGGTTAGAGTGTGTGAGGTGATGTCTGTCAGTGGGAGACTGGAGTTGCTTTGACATTCAGACCACGAGCAACCAAACAAATGACCTGCTGTTGTAGCAGGTTAAGCACGCAATGCAAGTCCATAATTGGTGGTTAAACATCAGCATGATAAGGGTCATGTGACCACAGTAAGTAATCATACAGCTGCTAATGTTGCTTGTGGTCCGAACGTTGTATTGGGTAGCATTTACTCTAAACCCAGCATGCTGTTCTGCTGTGTTTATTAGCTTTAGTTAATACAACGTTCATTTTCATTTGGGGTTTTGTGTGGAAGTGTTCATGTTGCATGAACGTGTCACAGTGGGGTTACTAGACTGCACGCTGACCGATGTTTACGCTGCTCAGTCCTCAGTGCCGACCGCGTGGAGCAGATGACCAAGACCTACAATGACATTGAAGTGGTCACACACCTTTTGGCAGAGGTAAGAGTCCGTTTTTGTCTTTTTTAAATTTATTTGTTGGTTACTGGTGCATGCTCGTAACAACCCAAGCAGGTCGGGAAGCTGGAATGTCCGTGTAAATCCCCACAGAGATTTGTCTTTACCAGGTCCAGTCAACTGGCCTTTGACTGGTCTCCAAGAGGAGGGGGAAGGGGGAAAGAGATAAGTTGTCATTGGTTTCCTCTGAGGAAACAGCAGCGAGTCGACCAGTAAAAACATGTCAGACCAGCAGGAAAATGGCCAGATGTCCAGTTTCTCCTTGTGTATGGGGATAAATGGGACGCTTTTCTTTCTGTTCACATCACGTTTGGTGGTTTATACCAGACATTCCCAACAAATATTCTCCTCAGTCCACATCAAAGGAACAGAAACAGATCTTTAGTCCGTTTATGAGAAGAAGCCAAGAGAGCTGCATAGTGCTGAGCGATTTGGCAAAGTTTTCACATCACGGTTTTATGAAAAGTCATATAGGTTTTACGGTATTTGACGGCAGACAAGAGTGTTCTTACCCTCATTATCTTCAATTATAAAAAAAATTACTGCACTTGATTACCGTCAGGGACGGCAGCCAGCTTGGTCTGTAATTTTCCCGTGTTCCAAGTACATGGTGGGTATGGCGGTGTTGCAGAAATATCTGCGGTCTGGCAGGACATAACTGGGATGCAGTTTTCACCATCGTCTTAAAGCCGTCTTTCTCTACGGTATTTATATGAAACAAATGCATCACGAGGTGGAATGTGACTGCGTTAGTTGTCTTGACCCACCACTTGCTTTTTCTTTATATGCAGTCGCTTTAGCAAATGTGTCTCGAACATCTGATTGCTACTTGCAGGTTTAGCTGTGGATGTGGATGGTGGAGATCCCACCTTAAGGAATTCTTGGTACTCTAAAACATGTTTTCGGCTAATGTGGTGAAGCAAGGTGCTGGTGTTACCATTAGGGCTGCTCGATTATGATAAAAAACATTATAATCACAATTATTTTGACTGAAATTGAAATCTCGAGTATTTAACACAATTATCCAGTATTTTTAAACAACGCTGCGTGTCGTGGTGATCTTGACTCCGTGTCGTGCATTATAACTGTCTAATGTCGGGTTCCGAGTTGTTTAATCCGTTTATGCCATGGTCCCACTCAGGAAAAGTTTTATAACAAATTTTTATTTCATTTTTTACAACACTTGCTAAATATGCTGAAGTATAGGAACTATTTCATGTTGGCCTCGATGTACGTTTTATGCCAAACAACCGCTGTCAGGCTACAGAACGTTTTTCTCATTCACCTGTTAAAAGATGGCTGATCTGAAAAACGCTGGTTAACACGTTGCTACGGTAACGCCCCGTAACGAGGGATATTACAGTGTTTAACTTGCCGAACTATGTATAGGAAAATAATGCAGCCAGTTGTCACTGACAATGGTATAAACTATGTTTAGGTGAACTTCCACAACCTACTGCAGTTATTCTACATTGACCTGCAGCCGGAGCCGACTGAGACTGGCCGCCTGGGAGTGCTTTAGGACGGGAGAGGCTCCCGCTGCTCCTTCCTTACAGTAACTGCAGAACAATATGTGCCTTCAAGTCAGTCGCCAAAACACCAGAAAAGTCTCTAATAACTCCAGTAAAAGTTGCTAGATTTGTCACTTTTAATAAAAAAGTCGCCAGATTTAGCGAGAAAGTCGCCAAGTTGGCAACAGTGTCTGAATGAAAGCAAAGCGGCTGTGGGAGGAGTTTACAGCACAGCGCTGCAACGCCAGAGACGCTCGATTAGCAGCTGGAGACAGCAGGAGAGGAAACTGCAAAGAGAAAAATAATCACACCGTTTTATTTTTTTGATCGTTGAAAACCCAGATCGTAGTTGAGATTAAAATCCAATTCATCACCCAGCCCTAGCTACCACTTTTGCCCGGCAGCAAAAGATTGTTGTTTGTTCCACATTGGTCCTTTTTAAGTCAAAGAACTTCCAAATCACAGATGTGGCTCCTTTTTTTGGAATTAGTTCCTCGAGGTTAGCAGTGTTTGCTTCGTCTTGAGAGCTCATTTTCTGTTCTGTTCAAAACTTTCCTTTACACACGCTGAAGTGTTTGTGTCTGGCAGTGAAATCAGTCCCCGCTGAAACGCTTCCTTACTGCGCGTTGTTTGAGCCGGTATAGTGGTGTATGATAAATGAATATCGCAACGAAAATAAACACCGGTTAACGCACAGGCATACAGCTGCAGGTCTCTGAAGTCCTGCTGAAGTCTGTTTGACAGCTTAATCCGAAGCCCCAAAGGCAAGGTGGGCTGGTTTGGCTGACAAAACTGGGATTAAAGATGTTTCTAGGGTTCTTAGGCAGGTTGTAAATAACCTTTGGCGATCTCTAATAGTTCTCTGCTTCTAAGTAAAACATTTAGGTGGAATTTGAAGAATAATCTGCTTACAATGAGAAAATATGATGCAAATAAACCTTCCTGTCCATCTTCAAGAGTTAAGAGCATGCAAGAGTGACGTATGCAGGAAAAGCATCTATTCTCTGTCTGACTTTGGGAGTTTTTCTGCTTTTATTGGACAGCGAGACAGAGACTTGGAGCTGGCAGCTCGGATCGGTCAGTCACTGCTGCAGAGAAACCACCTCCTGCAGGAACGCAACGAGGCCTTGGAGGAACAGCTAGCACAGGCTGTGGATCAGGTAGATCATTCAGAACTATTTAACCTGTTCAAGTAAAGTGACACAGCGATGGTTTCATATATAACACAACTAAGAAACCAATCCAGGCTTTGTTATGAGCTAATGGTGTCTGGAAACAGTTGCTGCTGCCAGGTAAATGGAAGTGGAGCTAATTAACATTTTCATAAGGTTGCTAGAATAATTACATCCAGTTTTTACTGTCAATAACTGTGTGATGTCAAAGTTATTGTAGTGCAGAAGGTATCCAGCAGGGGGCAGAAGACAAGTATCAGTGTTTGAGGTGACATTGCTGTGTTTTTGGGCATGAATACGATTAAAACATTTTAGTGTAAGCTGCCTCTTTATCAACTATTTTTGCTGAAGCTCCAGTAAATTCAGTCAGATGTGATGAAGATGCTGCATCGTTTTCTGTTGTTTAAACCAGTTTCTCACTGTTTGAGGTGTTTTCCCCATCGTTCCTCTCCTGGTCAGGTTCACCAGCTGCAGCATGAGCTCGGTAAGAAGGATGACTTGCTCCGGATGGTGGCCAGCGCCTCGGAGGAGAGCGAGAATGACTCCAGCGTGTCCACCCCCATGCGGCAACCTCCGCCACTGGGTGGAACCACTGCGGCCGCTGCGCTTAGCCAGCTGGAGTCTCTAGAGAACAAGCTGCAGGAGCTGGAGGAGGAGAACCTGACGCTGAGGTCTGAGGTATGTCACCCTGAGGGTCTGAAAAATAAGACTAATGTGCTTAATGAAAGTAGCTTGTGTTGTTAAGTTTTGTCTTTTTGCTCTCCAGGCGTGCCAGCTGAAGAGAGACACGATGACGTACGAGGAGCAAGAGCAGCAGCTCGTCAGCGATTGTGTCAAGGAGCTCCGTAAGTTTAAAGAGTCCAACGCAAGAAGCATGCACAGCAAACAGCGTTTAACAAACAAGCCTTACTGTTTGTCTCAGGAGAGTCCAACAGCCAGATGGTGTCCCTGACGGATGAGCTGTCTCAGAAGAACGAGGAGCTGCTCAGACACCAGGAGGAAATCGCTCAGCTGCTCTCCCAGATTGTGGAGCTGCAACACAGAGTGAAGGATGTAAGCAGGCCTGACTTCCGTTGTGACGAACACGTTTTATCCTGGAAAACTCATGTTGTTGGTTTTTTGCAGCTGGCTCTGGAGAAGGAGGAGCTGAGGATCCATCTGCAGGCATCTAAAGATGCTCAGCGAGAGCTCACAGCAGAGGTATCTTACAGCTAATCATCCTCTTCATACCGTGTGTTTACATGGGAGTTTTCAGTCCTGTTTAATTC
Organism: Telmatherina bonti; assembly: GCF_933228915.1. Lineage (NCBI taxonomy): Eukaryota > Metazoa > Chordata > Actinopteri > Atheriniformes > Telmatherinidae > Telmatherina > Telmatherina bonti. Next base: position 22,443,556 of record NC_136633.1, on the reverse strand, counting down.
CGAATAAAAGTTAATCCCGCTTTAAACTGATGAAAAATGACCATTTAAACACTTAATTCCTAATGCTAATCTTAATTCGGAATTAAACTTAATTCCAATGTGAGTGGCTGATTTATTCGCATTTTATTTCCAAACCATTTAATTCCTCTGTCATGTAAACCTTAAATCCGCTCTAAGTTAATTCCGGTCGTTCTGAGCATGCTCGTTACCTTGTCCTGTCCCGATGACGCGCGTTGTTTTGCCTCTCGTGTTCAGTGGTCTGTCTTTCTTCTCCTGCTCAGTTTCTGCAAAAAGTGAAGTAGTATGCTCGTGTTGAGCTGCTACTTCAAAATTATAATAAAAACAGCTGCGAAACTGGTACTTATTATGAGGTTTTTACAACTTACGACTGAAAAGACGAGAAGCAGGGAGCCAACTTTGTTTATTTCCGGTATACGTCATACGTCACATGCTCCCTCTGTCCAATCAGAACCCTTCCCAACCCGCCGCTCTAAAGAGGAACGAAGTGAGGACGTGTTTCATGTAAATGTTCATTCAGAATTATTATCTTCATGTAAACTTGTAGGAGAATACGTTAATTCCGAATTATTTCATTCCAAATTATTAATTCAGAATGAAAAAACACCATGTAACCGTAGCTATTATTATCAACTTAGCTGTAAATTAGTCGTGTTGATTTGCTAAAAGTTCTACTTAATGAAGAACATGCAAAACATAGAATTACAACTAAATACTTTAGTTGGAACCTTTTCAGAATTAGTTTATTGAATAGTCTATAGAATATAGTCTCACAACAGAACTTTTGCCAATTTTTCCCATCACGGGCCTCCTATCGACGGCTAATTCAGCATCTATTTTACATCCTACCTGACCAGTTAGCTCTTTCCAGCCAGCAGAAGACGATCTTACGGTGACTCTTGTCTTGTTTCTTTGCTGAATCAGAGACATTGCATGTTCATTTATCTCACAAAGAATTAACTTATTGTTAATGCGTTTATAAAACCCAAATACTCTCCTACGTGGAGGATGGAACAAGCTTAAGAAACCAGCTGACGGCGTGACAAACCAGTATCTGCCAGCCATGATCTACAGAGAGATCTAGAGAAGTGCAGGAACACCTTAATCAAAGCTGCAGTAAAAGACTAAAAGTAAAAGTAAAAGACACTGTTTATCTGTGTGTTTGCTGCAGCTGAACGAGCTGGCAGAAAGGAACGCCGAGTGTGTAGAGATGCTTCATGAATCCCAGGAAGAGATCAAAGAGCTTCGCAGTAAAAACACTCCTTCTGCTGGGATGCGGCGGCACCTCTCCTACTGCCTCTACCCCATGGTGAGATGATCTGCCTCAGACTGGGAGCGTGATTCAGCGGCACGTGTTGAACTTACACATTGTGTGTTTACAGGATTCATTGGCGGCGGAGATTGAAGGCAGCATGAGGAGAGAGCTGAGCGTAGAGGAGGAAACTGCCTTTCAGGACCAAAGGTCAGAGACTCAAACTATGCTGTTTATCTCCTTCTGGATGAAGCCGCTTGTTAACTTTCTGATTTTATGTGTCTGCAGAATTTCCCAGAAGCGAGTCTTCCAAACAGTTCGCTCAGTCAACGCCTCTGTAGCTCGCGTCGCTTCGGCCACACCTCCCATCCCCGGCTCCGGACAGAGCTCTCTGGTGATGACACCACAACCTTTCCAGTCCACCCAGGGGTAAAAGAGTAGCAGCTGTCTTGTATTCAGCTCAAAACAAAGTTTTGGAGCGTTTCAGTCAACATGGGTCATCTGTGTTTGCAGGGACGAGGTGCGGATGGGCCAGCCTGGCTCTCCGGGAGGAAACGACCTCACCAAAGCGCTCCACCGCCTGTCGTTAAGGCGGCAGAACTTTCTGTCCGAGCGACAGTTCTTCCAGGCTGAGCGCGAGAAGAAGCTGCATGTCCTGGAGGCAGACGGAGAGTGCAGCGGCTGCAGCTCGCCCATGGGCAGCGTGCGGTCCTCGTTCTCCAACCTGTCGGAAATCTCCATCACCTCCAGTGTTTTCAAAACCTTCCTGCCTGAGAAGCTTCAGATTGTCAAACCCATGGAAGGTAACATTTTCTTTTAGCTGCCCCAGCTTGCCAGTAACTTCCCAGTCCTGTTTGACACAAAACACAACATTTTAGTGTTCTCATGTCCGGTAAAATATTGAAAATTGTCTGGAAATATGTATTTTAATCTTTGGGTCTCAAAGATATCAGACTTTTTAAACATATATCTTTAATTTGTCAATGAAAAAGTTTAAATTGGACATAAATTTACCAAAACGTATGCTTGATTTTACATTTTTGTAACTAATTTTATGTTTTAAAAAAAAAAAAAACAGCTCTAAACTATTTTAGGGAATTAAGAAAGCCAGAATGTAACACAAGAAAACGACTGTTTGCTTTAACTAATTGAATTAATGTGTAACATTTTTTAATAATAAAAACCCATTTGTGACAGTCAATATTTTAAAATTAAGGCTGAATATTTAACCTCGGTTAAAATCTTTGTTTTTATTAATTGATTTTACTTCTATTGGTGGCAGAGAACTAGCTTAACTGCTGCTAGCTAGTTTCAAGCTAGGTTTTAGATTAAATTTTCCATCTACGTAAAAGGGTAAATTAGTTTATTATTTTTAAATATGTATATATATATATATATATATATATATATATATATATATATATATATATATATATATATAGCTCACTTTAGCTATACTGTCACTTTTGAAAACAAGTGGCTAAATAGTCCATATTATGACATTATGACATGTTGTGTGAGGTAATATCTGTTGTATAGAGATTGTAATGAAGTTTAAACATTTTAAGCATATTTTATGTTTTCCCTTTGTTCTTTGTGAAAAAGTCTCTTGTTAGCAAGTTAATGCTAGTTATGATGTTTTAGTTAATAGATTACTGATGTCATTTGATACTTACCTCTTTTATCATTAAGTCTTATAAAAATGGTACTAAAAGTTCTTAGAAAATAAACATAATTCCTGGTCTTCCTGCTGTAGCAACTTGTCAACTTAAAAATTATTAATTTCCGTGTTTGTTAGTAAAAACAGATAAGTTGATTTCTTTACATGTTAATTTCATGATTGATTAACGAATAAGTATTGTATATCGTAGGCTCCCTGACTCTCCACCACTGGCAGCAGCTTGCCAAACCTCACCTGGCCACCATCTTAGACCCCCACCCTGGGGTTGTAACCAAGGGTTTCCGGCCTCTCACTCAGGATGCCGTGTACCGCCTCTCTGACATGGAGGAAGATGAGGAGAACGAAGAGCATAGAGGGATTGCTTTCCTTGAGAAAGGAGCTGCAGAGCAGGGGAAAGAAGATGTTGATGAGGAAGAGGAGGAAGGAGGGATTACCTTCAAGGTACACTGTTCATCCACACCTGAGGAGAGGAAAGACAGAACAACCTCTGTGGCTGCTCTCCCAACGCATCCTCTCTCTCCAACCCTGACGGTATCCCCTGTGGTACCGTCTGCCTCCTCTTCGGTCCGACCAGACCTCGGTTTGACACCAGGTACCGTCACTGAGAAATCCAGCCTGTTTCAGCCCGTTTCCACAGCAACAGTTCAATCACAAAGTCAAATTTCCACCTCAACAGCATTGTCATGCGGTACGACAAATAATTGCTTAAACATTCAAATCCAGCGTATTACTTCGTTTTTGAGAGTTTTGATTTTGTTTTTTAGTTCAAAACCCTGGAAAGTGTCAGAGCTCCACCTTCTCGACCTACACCATCACCACCTGTCGCATCCTGCACCCTAGTGACGTCACACAGGTCACCCCAAGGTAAGTCCCTCCCACTACTTCCTGTTGCTCAGATCCACTCCTGTTTGAGTTGGGGATCACAGGACGTCTTCGCCCTTCCATCCTATTTTAGCCATTTGTCTATACTTTAGACTTAGCCTTTATATACCACACAAAAAATGTTTATAATATGTGTTGTTTTTTTCCACTGTAATCTCACCTACATGATCTGATTATTTTTTTTCACTTTAACCAACTTTATTGACATATTGGGCCCAAAAACACAAAAGTCATCAAATCTCAATTAAAAAATGTACAATTTATTTCAATAAAAGTAAAAAAAAAAAAAAGAAACAAGATCAATTAACTTTTCAGAGGTTAAAAAAGAATATTACTTTTTTAAACTAGTTACATTGAAATATAATGAAACTAAAAACAAACATTTCCTAAAAAACCATGTATATTTACAGATTTTTTTATATGCTTGTCAGAAAGCTGCAGCAGTGCTTTGTATTCCTCCAGTACCAAATAGTCTAATTGAAAGGTAATTAAACTATAGGCTAACATTTCACACTGTATGAGTGATGATGTGGGTGAGCCAGAGGACATCTGACTCCTCCTCCTATATCCTCTCTGGCTGTAGAAGGTCCAGTTTCTTCATAACTGTGCATGTGCCTGAAAGTAATGTAGAAAAAATAAGAGATGATTCGGGTTAATGTTTATATTAGGGGTCTGCACTCTGGTCCACATGCGCTAATATCCTGCAGGCTTTATTGTTCCCTGCTGCAACACACCTGACCCAAATCAACGGCTCATTAACAGGCAGGTGCAGATGATGAGAACAAGTTGTTGGAGAACCTTTTCATTTGAATCAAGTGTGTTGTAGCAGGAAAACACTAAACCCTGCATAATGGTAGCTCACGAGGACCGGAGTTGGAGATTGGAGTTGGAGATCTCTGGTTTATATGAACATGAAGGAAACGACATGGCACTAAATTTCCCATTGTCCAACTGCAAATTAAATACAGTTAGCATAGGTAATATTACAGGAAACAAAATGTGAAATGTAACCCAAAATGAGCTGCAGGAAAATGACATTACTTTAATTTAAATCCAGTTTTCAGTGTTTACAATTCAGCAATACACAAAACAAAAGCTGTAAGTATTCATAAGTTTGTCTTACCTCTCATCACCATGACAACAGATGGGTTAATCATTGCATTAGCAACACCTCTCCACTGAGAGTGAAGGTGAAACAGGGTCATTCTCTGCATTTTGTCCTCTATAAAACTGCCTCATAAACATCTTATATTGTCTTCCTTGATGCTCTACTCTCTCTTTTTAAACACTGTCTTCTAGGGCTGGGCAATATGACCTTTTAGTAATATCCCGATATTTTTATGGCATGTCACGACATACGATATATATATCTCGATATTTACCTCAGCCTTGAATGAATGCTTTGGTTCTTACAATCACATCAGTAAGATGATTTTGTGTCTACATTAAAACATAATTGTTCATACTGCATTAAGATATGCTGATTTTAAACATTTATGCCAAAAGGATGAAATTGTAACGAAGCAAATTGATCAAAACCGTATTTATTGAACAGTTAAGGCAAGGCACAAACATGTAATTTTAAAACGAAATAAAGTGACTTTGCATGATATAATAAATGCAACATATGAAAATAGGTGCTCTAGGCGGTGAATTTTCAAATGATGAACTATTATAAGGCTTTGCTTTATGGATACGTTTTTGAGTTGTCGTATTTTTTTTAATCGCAGAGTTTAGCGTAGAAATCAGTCTTATAATACAGGCAGAATGTCCTCGTATCGTCTCCAATAAACGGCTTCAGCCAGCTTTTAATTCAGGATTTGATTCCCACTCCTTTTTGTACTTTCTAGAGACATGACAAGCTAGATAAATATGCTTGTGTCACACACACAGTGGATGAGGTGAGTAAGTGACAGAGCTGTGAATGTAATCAAATAGAATTAATTATTTTTGCGTGACGTGATAAACTTTGTAATTTAGGTCCCACTCTGTAATCCAGAGTGGGATCATTGGCGGATTTGGCTGTTCATTGTGACTGTAGGTGGAGTCGTGCAGGTGTCCTCTCTGCTCCTCTAACTGGCTGCAGCTGCAGCCGGAGCGACTGAGTGCTTTAGGACAGGGAGAGACTCTCCTTCTGACAATAACTTTACAATATGCGCTTTAAAGTCAGTTGCCAAAACGCCAGGAAAGTCTCCAATAACTCCAGTAAAAATCGCTAGATTTGTCGCTAGTCGCTTTTCACAAAAAAGTCGCCAGATTTAGCGAGAAAGTCGCCAAGTTGGCAACAGTGGCTACACGCTGCCTCTCATGACGTAGCACGTAGCTCACGTTATGTACGTAGCTAGGTGCGCTTGCTTTAACTCTCTGTGCAAAGCGGTGCAGAGTCGAGGAGGAGGGAGAAAACCCCACCCACAGCTAAAAACACCTGCATGACAACAGGATACTCGAATATGACGAATATAGGCATTTTCTACATCGCACAGGGGACGAGCCACAATATCTCGTGTATACTCGATATATCGCCCAGCCCTACTGTCTTCTTAATGTTCATAGACCATATATGAAAGATGGACAGAGCCTTCGGTGGTAAAAAGTGAAGCCTACGCGGAAGTGCATAAAACTGCAGTTCCCCCTTCATCCACTCGGGGCTGCAAACAGAGCGAATCCCCATAGACTCCCATGTTAAAAAGTCCAGCTTCACAGCAGAAATAAACATGTTTACAGCCTGGTTCAAAAAAATCCATTTTCGGTTTAATAGGTCAGGTTTACCTTCATGACAACTGTGGGGGGAGGGAATTTTTTTTCTAACTCGCCCATTTAAAAGTAGTTTTATCTCATAATTGGGCATATTTAAGGGCGTGTCCTTTTGATTGACAGGTACCCGATCTCCCGCTTTAAGTCAGAAGAACGTAGAACAACTGCGGTTTTTAGTCTGTTAACAACGTGACTTAGCTTTAGCCCGCTTACCTCCGTTAGCTGATTATCTCCTGTTATCTCCAGGTAAGCTCTTAGCTACAGAAAGCTCAGAGTTCGCTCGATGTCAATCATCCACCATGACGCTCATAGCCCCCCTCTCAGCTCCACCTCTTTGCCCATATTTGTATTTTCTGGGCGAGACGACACGCATGCCTCTGCCAAGATGGCGATGGTTTGAACCGCCCACCAAGCTTCAATTCAGCTCTTCAGAAACCAATATATATCACATCCTACTTTACAGATGCAATATATAACTTTCCGACCTTAGAACTCCCCGTTCCAGAGTGCCACCGTGTCCCGAGGCTGAGAAACGGCTGTTGGCAACTGTTTGTTCTGGGACGCTGCATTGTGTAGAAACAAAGGTTCTCTTAATGTACCATATCACGCGCTAGCAAGCACATTCTCGAGCGATTTAGCATAAAACCGCAAGAAGACATATTGGAGGATGAAAGGAAAAGAGACAGTAAGAGATGAGACTGGACTGACTTTCACTGCTCAGAGAAGATGCAGGATGAAAGACCAATGCTGAATAGGCCATCGATAAGGGAGCGCTTTTTTCTCTGGGAAAATCTTTAAAGCTTGGATCAATACTTTTTAAATCTGAACAATCATATCTGTAGTTTAATGTTCAATATGTTACGATGGTTTGAAAACATGGTGCGCGCGATCTGATCACGCCATCACGTAGACCTCTCAGGCTGAAAGGAATCCTGTTCACAAACCATTCAAACCTTAAAATCTTTTCCGGTTTTAACCGGATCTTTTCTTTTCAGTTCCCAGTCATCTCTTTTGGTCAACACGCCCAGCTCCATGAGAACTGGTCCAAGTACCCCTGTTACACCCTGCAGGCTGAGCCTCGGTGATTCCTTCCCCCCTCGCCGTCCACTTACACGTCCCAGTGGCCTGGCCAAGCTGGTCATGGAGAGGGGCATTTCTGCACAAGTCTCTACAGACACCCCACCTGCATCAAGACCTGCCTCCCTTTCCCGGCAGCCCCTGATGCGCCTCCTGCCGGGCACCCCACCAAACTCCCCCACCCACTCGCCTGCCCCTTCCCCTGTGCCCGTAGAGTCCCGCCAACACCCCGCTGACAATTTCCTGGCTTCGAGACCTGCAGAGCTTTTTCTCCAAGACGTTTATGGGTTGAACCTGGGCCGAGCCCCTCATCCAGACCTACCAAGCCCCTCCCAGGAAACCACAGCCTTTATCTCGGCTCCTAAATCAGGCCAAGCCAAGCCCGACCTGGTCAACGTTGGTCTGGTAGAGAGGCTCAGGAGGCTTGGATTCGCCAAGGTGCTGTGTGGCTCAGAGTCTGACACTTCAGCGCCGCGGCAAGATTCGGCTACTTTTGTGTCGGCAAGCGGAGGGAGCCTGTTGGACGGCCTGAGGCGCAACCAGAGCCTCCCGGCCATGATCGGTGCCCGAGCGGGACATAAGACAGCAGGTAATCCCAGACCTCCACCTCATCCCACCTCTCTGGCTATCCCCCCACCACCATGGGGAAATCCTAAAGAGCGACGACGGCACCTTGCATCCATCTCCCACCCTCCGAGAAGTTCAGAGAAGCACTAATGGGAGATGCTGGGTGCAGCAGGCGATGCCATGACCATCTTTATTTCGAACGTCATCCTGTAGGTGATCTAGAAATCGGTGGGCAGAATAATCCCTTATTTTTATGACATCATTTTAAAGCACAATTTAACTTGACTGTTTTTAGTGATGCTAATCAGTGTACATCTGCCATGACGCTAGGCCTTAGTGGGTTATTCTTCACAGCGAGGCCCTGAATGCTCAGATAACCAGAGGAGGAAGAAGGAACAACATGGATGTGTACGAGGGTTTGTGGAAGTGATGAAAGGAATCAGGAAGGAGTTTTAAAGGAAGCGAAAGAACATTTATTTTAGAAGAAAAGGGAAGGTTGAGAGACAGACCGAGCATCCAGGGTCTAGATGTTCCAAGGGCTTGTTGTGTAGAACGCTGTATGCGCTTTAGTCTGTAACTGAACCGTATCATGCTAGCCAACTACATGACTAACAGCAAACTGCCAGGCTAGTATAGTCATGCTTCGAAAACATGCCAGTATTTTAACATTAATATCTAAAGACTTAAGAGTCGTCCAATGTTGCATGGATGTCTGGTTTAGTCGTCCATGTGCCATGGTCAAGCATCTGCATGAAAAACGACCTGGGTTACAAGTCCCAGCATGCATCTGTCAGCAGACGGGTGGGGGCCAGTATGAGCAAGGTCTGAACCAAGTCTGATGCCAAAAAGACCAAAAGATAGTGGGCCTGTTTTTACTTCAGGTCCTTGATGTTTTTAATGGTATGAGGCCTTAAGCAGAGCCAGGCACCATTCTGACATTCCTCAGCTGAAAACATTTCAGACATCATTATTGTCTCAGGCCTGTGATGCAATCAGGTTTAGTCAAATAGGAGGAGAAAAACCACTTTGATTTGTCATTTCACCTGTATATGTGATTTAAAATGTGTCATGGGATGATACCAAATATCTGCAGTTCACACACCAACCAGCAGGTGGAGCCATTTGGGCCTCTACATGCTACTTGTGTAGTTTTAGGGAATTAAACATAAGATTGTTTTTCTTTGCTTGACCAGTGTGAACCCTAAGCCTTAGTGCTTCTGCTCCTTAATGCATCATCTAACCCCTTCAACTGAGTATCTGCACTTTGAATTTAGTGTTTAAACGTTATTTTAAAGTATAAAGATCCTAACATTGAGAAACTATTGCATAATGCGTGCCTATCGTAACAATGTCTGCTAACCTTTTTGTCATAATGTTTTAAGTTATTCGTTTGCTTTCTATATGAAGGGAGTCCATATTAAACTAGAGTGAGTGAACATTTTAAAAAGGAAAAGCTTCAGCTGAATGCCTCATATTTAGATTATAAAGACGCAGCAAGGCACATCTCCTGTACATATATTTTAAATTTGTCATATCTTGTCTTTTCTGTGTTTGTCTAAAGTCTAATATCTAAAATGAGTTTTGTTCATGCGTCTCCTCTGATCAGGATTTTGTCATTATTATTGAGTTGCCTCTTTTTCTAAATAAAGTATCACAAACAAAATGAATGTTTTGCTGGTTTATTGTGACTTGGACTCAACAGAAATTCTGCAGGGTCTTGGACCAAATGTTGAGGGGGGAAAAAAAAAAGGCAAAATGGGTGCTTTAAATGCAATCACATGCAGTCATTCCATCTCTTCCACCTAGAGGTGGCCTATAGTTCTTGATTATCTCATAAGAAAAGAGACACCTTACCCCTGCCACATGTCTGACATTTCCAAGTATATTTGATTAGCAGGAATATTTATAATCGGTTGTTTTGATGATGGGTCTGCACCCTTACAAGGGACAGATCTTGATGCTGTCTGAGCTTGAGCTGAACTGACCGAGGGCAAAGTCGAGACCAACCCCGACTCCACTCCCGACCCCGAAGGCAGCGTAAAGCGGCTGGGTGAAATTAGCGCGGAAGGTGTGAAGGTGCGTCATGTTGTCTGCCACGCTGTAGAACGCCAGCGTTCCCATGGACAGGTCCAGGTACACGCCCAGGCGGGGGGAGTAGGTGACTGGGATGTCTTTCTTCTCGTTGTCGTGCATGGCCAAGCAGTAAGTGTCAGACAGCTCTAGGGTCCACGACTGGGCGTTGTAGCCGAGCCCTGACCTGGCATCCGAGCCTTTCCTGTTAAGCGCCCCGTACGCTACGCCCAAAGAGGAGCCTCGCCCTCGCCACTCCACCTCCCAGTAGCAGCGCTGGCCGTACAACGGGCTCTGGCACATCACCTGGGTCCAGCCATCAAAACGCTGGGGGGTGTCAGGGTAAGGCTGCGCTGCCCCCTGCAGGGTGGCTTTAGTGTCGCCCTCAGAAAGAACCAGCCGTTTGTGGGCTGTGTTGGGGTCAAGGGTGAAACTCACAGAGTCTAAAAGACAAATTCCAAAGTCAATTTTATTTTAATGTTCAAGAAAATGGGAAAAAAAAACAATTAATCTCTGTAACTCACACTGCAGGAACTCATCCCTGGTCCTCGGTTCTGGTGCCTGAATGCTGTCGATGTTTATCTCTCTCACTAGAAAATCATTCAAGCGATTAAGCACATCATCTTTGCTTCCTCTCAGAATGGAGATAAATTCATCTACATTGACTCACGTGCAGGAAAAGCAGGAGCATGGTTCATGCTATCTGGGATGGGCGAGTCCAAGAACAGACCAGGGTTAACTGAACAATGAAAAATCACCGTTAGACAAATTACAGGAAGATATGATCTAGTGTTCAAGTGACAGGGACTCTTGATTAGAGCTCCATCCTACGACATAGATAAAGAGCAATCCCTACATCCTTCTCCTGTTGAGGTGACTTCACAAGTTCGAAACCCCCTTAAGTGTTGCTTCATGTCCACAAAGGACCATGTTTAAGTGTATATAAAGTTCTTTATCAGTTAAAAAGTCTGAAAAGGCTAAAAACCAGGTTCCAAAATGAAAAAATGCCACATGCATACTCCATTTATATGTGTTAAGAGGAACATAAAACAATGTCACTTCCTTTACATTTGCATGGTTAGCAGTTCGGAGTTCTGACAGCAGTTTCATTAACGATACAGTAAACCTGCAGTAGACACTGCCCCCATGGTTTGTGGTGGTACTGCTCAGTTTGCCACATTTGGGTTACACATCAGCAAGTTCTGAATTTGGACTGAAATAGGACGTAGAGGACGTACAAAGATGGACAAAGTGGATATGTCTTTGCATATTCATACAGGGAGCCGGTAGGTTCACAAGTTTCCCTGCTGCAGCATATCTGATTCAAATCAATGGATAATTACTAGATTGGTGCAGAGCTTGACATCAAGCTCTGAAAAACTGTAATCTGGAATATTGCAGCAGGGAAACTTTTACAATATGAAGGACACTGGCCCCTGAGGACCAAGACTGGGGATTCCTTCTGTAAAGCATAAATAGCTACGTTTCCATTCATCATTTACACAAAACTTAAATATTGTAATGAAAAAAAAAGTAATGGAAAAAAACTATATTTTGAAAAACGTTTTTATGCTGTCATAAGATGATTTTTTTAGATGTGTCAATATAAAAGTATCTCCTAAAAGTGTAATGGAAACATTTTTTCTCGTATTTAGACGTCACTAGATATGAGATTGGTGGGTCACGTGACCAGTTCAGTTCATTTTAAACCATTTCAAGATGGCTTCTGGATGATTTCTTTCATCTTATGACAGCCGAAACTGCAGTAGTTGCAACCGAAATATCAGCTCTAAAACGTAGAATTTTTCTATCTCTGGCCACCTCAAAGTGGAGTCTTGTGGGACGAGATTTTATAAGAATTAGGATTTATGCATGAAACACTGCAGTTTTGCTTTGTCAAAACTTTAGAAATATCTCTTATTTTAATTAAAACTAATGAAAAATAATAATGGGATAAAAACTTTTCCACTATTGTTCTTATGTATTTGCATCTCATGTGTATGATCATTCTCCATGTCTTCTGTGTTTTTGGTGTATTTCTGTGGTAGCGTTGGCGCTTTTATCAGGAAATGCAGCCTGGACTTAAACTCATTTCTTCTGTGTAAGTAATTATGTCTTATGAAAAACTTTAAGATGAAAATGGTTTTATCTGTGTGGATCGTGTGGGTTACACCGATCCCAATCACCTGGTATATCTGTTGATTCTGCAGCAGCATTACATCGCTGTAAGCTAACGTCAACATTAGCTCCACAGCTAAAGATAGCCATAACAATTTTAGCTTTGCTTGATTAATCTGTAAGAACTTTATCGCTTACTTCAGACTGATAATGAAAGTGTTAATTAGTAAGGCAAAACATCTTATTTCATGTAGTTTGGAACACAAGCTATAGGAAAAATGTTGTTTCAAGAATCATTCTGTTTTCCAAATAAAGTTATTGAGATAGAGGTGCATCCATCTTACCCTCTGTTGGTGTTTCATGCAGAGCAGCCATTGCCCCTGGTGAATATACAATAAAAAAAATAAAAAAAATTACAACCCCAGAGAAAATGTCCTGATCTCATCAGCTTTATGTACTTTGGTCAAACTAACTTATTTTGTATGTTCCGGGATGCAACACATTGAAGAGAACAGAAAATGAGACTGGTTAAGCGTTGTTTCACCTCATGAGGTGAAAAATCACCAATCTTTGGTGCAAAAGCAGCATCCAAGTATGGCTCCTTGAAGAGCGAAGATGGGCAGAAGATTATGGGGCAAGGATAGGGTTATATGTTTTCTAACTTGCGTTTCTAGTTTTCAAGTTTAACAAGTACAGGTACAAATCAAATCAACAGCTACGGATTAATTAGTTAGTCTTATAAATACAAAACACATTGTTTTACATTTTGCACGCCCATTCAAGAACTAACCCCATTTCTTTCCCTAACCATTAACAAAGACAAGATGGCTAAAATTCTCTGTGTCCATCCCAAGTGGCAAACTCCAGTGGTTAAAAGTAAAACCTACATGGAAGTGCCAAAAACCACAGTTCCCTCCTTACCCACTCTGGGTTTCAAAAGGGAGTCAATTCTCATAGACTTAAAAATACCAACTTCACAACAGAAATAAACATGTTTATAGCCTGCAACAAAAAAATTTTTTTTTAGATTTAATAGGTCAGGTTTACTTTGTGAATCGTGAACGTTTTTGTAACTCATCCAATTAAATGTTATTTAATATTAAAATTTTGCATAATTGAGAGGTATCCAATATCCTGCGGCAAGAGGGTAGAGCAGGGATGTCCAACTCCAGTCCCGAGGGCCACAATCCTGCGGGTTTTCCATGTATCCCTGCTTCAAAACACATGTTGCAAATGAATGAATCATTGTGCAAAACTTCATTGGCTATTGGATCCATTTAATGGAAGCCTTGTAACAGGGATACATTAAAACCTGCAGGATAGTGGTACTTGAGGACGGACTTTGGACACCCTTGGGGTAAAGGGTAGCATAAACGCAGTTTTTGGCCAGCTAATAACTGACTTAAATTTAGCCTGCCTACCTCTGTTAGCCAGTTAGCTCCTGTTAGCTCTTAGCTACAGGCAGCTCTGAGTTTGATAGATGTTAATCATCCACCGCCACACTCAGAGCCCCCTCTCAGCTCTAATCTTTGGCCATATGGCCAAAATGACAGCGGTGGGAGCCACCCACTGACCCTCAGTTCAGTTCTTCAGAAATCTACGGGTAATGTTATGGAGTGTCCATCCATCTTTTTATACACAGTCTATTTTGCGTGACCAAACTTTGCACAAATAGCAAAGGCATGGCTGAGGAAGAAGGGATATGATAATTAAAATCTTACATGGATTTCCTCCTGCAGGTTGTGCGTTGTTAGCTGGGCATGCCTGGCTGGCGCCACGACGATGGGAGCGGAACAGACTGCTGATAGAGGCCATCCGACTGAAAGCTAATCAATAGAGGAAGAGAAAAGAGAGATGTGGAAAAAGAGTTTTCTCACTTTGCTACTTGGTGGCAGGAAATGGCAATAATGTGAGCGATTACCTCCAGTTGATGTTGGTGTAGCAGCAGGGGTTGGGGTGGCAGGGGAAGGGAAAGAGGAGGGGATTGGGACTGGTGCTGCGGCTGGGGCTGGGGTTGGGGTTGGGGCTGGGGTCGGGGCTGCATTGGAAGCAGGTTGACCCTGACAGGACCTGCTCCATAGGGACGGAGACTGTCTACGGCTTGGAGTGGGGCTGGGGCTGGGTCTAGGGTTGGTCTCCCTTGGTGCTTTAAAGAAATGTAAGATGCAAATCAGAAATGGAAATGCAATGACTTTAGGTTTAAATGTTAAACACTGAGGCCAGATTTAAATGTACATGGTGCCAAACTGAATTCTGGGTCTGTTGCTTTGCTTTGTTTTATTTTATTTTGACATACCCCGGAGTGGAAAGTTGAGAATATTCATTTGATGTCTGAGCTGGTAGTGCTAGTAGATCTGGCTGGGCTACTGCAGCTAGCAGTGCTAGTAGAGCTACAGAGCTAGCAGGGCTAGTACTGCTTGTAGAGTTAGCAAGCTAATATGATTAGTAAAGCTAGTAGGGATTGGCTGGGAGACTGGAGCTAGCAGTGCTAGTAGATCTTGTAGGGCTAGAAGGACTAGTCGAGCTAGTAGGGCTAGAAGAGCTAGCAGTGCTAGTAAAGCTAGCAAGCTAGCAGGATTAGTAGAACTAGTAGAGCTGGCTGGGCTACTGGAGGTAGCAGTACTAGTTGGGCTAAAGAGCTAGACGGATTAGTAAAGCTAATAGAGCTGACTGCGCTCCTGGAGCTAGTTGTGCTAGTAGAGCTAGAGAGCTAGCAGGATTGGTAAAGCTAGTAGAGCTAGCATTACTAGACGTAGAGCTACGGAGCTAGTAGTGCTAGTAGAGCTAGTCGGGCTAGAAGAGCTAGCAGTGCTAGTAAAGCTAGCAGGATTAGTAGAACTATTGGAGCTGGCCAGGCTACTGGAGCTAGCAGTACTAGTAGCACTAGTACTGCTAGCTCTACTAGTACTGCAGGATTAGTAAAGGTAGTAAAGCTGGCTGGGCTAGTAAAGTTTTTAAAAAAATCTATAAAATAACCATTATTTCAAGTCACAGATAGAATGAAGGTTCACAAATCAGTAAGAGCTTTTATTCATCCACATGCTCTGTAAAATATATCTGTCCAGATGTAAAGAGAATTAACGTTTTAATTTTATCTACATAAATGTGAATCGTGTTTCTGTCTGTATTCTAAGAGTATTACAGGTTTTCAGACTTGATCTCATGAGGTGAAGGTCCCCAGTAAAGCAGTGGAATCTATTTTCATACATTTTATTAACTGGAAGCCGACTTTTGGATTTTACGTGATGCAGTTGGATTATGGTGAGAAAATATTCTGCATGTACATTTTGCCGGGTGTAGTACTTTTAAAAAGTACTACACCCAGAAGTCTTGGCTTTTAAATAACAGCCTACTTACAAGCCTCTCTTTCTTCCCTTCTCCTTCTATTTCCTGGTCTGGGTGAGCTTGTGTTCCCTCTGTCTGCAACAAGGAAGATGCACCAGTTAAAAACTTGACATTTATACATCATCAATGCTGCAGGCAGCAAATGTATTTTTTTTAACAAAAAACCTCTAATCGTACCTCGTGGTGAGTCTCTGCTCCTCACATCATGACCTCTCAGACCTGTACCTGAACACACACAGAAATACATTTAATTACCTACACAATGTCAGATTATTGTCCCACATAATGCATAAATTTAAGTCAGATTTACCCTGTCTGTCTGTACTCCGCAGTCCGACTGAGATGCTGGCTGGAGAGGCTGTGGAAGATAATGTGCAGCACATTTTCTGTAAATAAATGGTCTTTTTATGTAAAATGAAGGCAAGAAGATATGGAACAGACCTGGCGATCGACTGTTTGGGTTGCGGGCGCCCAAGCCAGAAAACACTGGAAAGAAAGGGAAATATTTCCTTCATGATTAATGAAAGTATCACACTAAGATACATGTAGAGTCCAGCAGAAAACTCACATTTTAAAATGCCTCCTTTCTGTCCGCTCCGGTTGGCTGGAGAGGATCAGAGTTACTATTAGCTGCAACGCTTGAGGACAGTGATGAGTGTAGTTATGACGATGGGAAAAGAGAAATAAAAGCTGGATTGTGAACTTACAGGTTCCCAAAGTGAAGAGTGTGGTGTTATTAACTGCAGAAAGAAACAAAAGCATGATGATTTCAAGAAAGATGATTTCATGGCAGGAAAAGCTGAAGAAGCGTCAGAGAGGAGCCTTGTGAAGACCTTGTTTGGTGATTTTGCTGAGCTCCTGGTTGCACATCTCTTCCACACGCTCCTTTAGAGCCACGATGACGTCATGAACAGGCTCAAAAGAAGCATCGGGGTTGACATGCACAGACGGCAGGTCTCCTATCTCAAGAGGACTGGACATGGACTCGCAGGTCTGAAGGGAAGTATGGTGGTTAATGTCAGGATGCACCTCCACCGTCCATCTAATTCATCCAAACTCACCTGCAGGTAGTAGATGTGGTCTTCACAGCTCGCCAAGTCCCTCATCTCAGTGTCCCTCCTCTTTCGCTCCTTGATCTCGGCCTCCAGGTTATCTGCAACTTCCTGTGCCTGGCCCATCTTCTCCAGGCTGGCCTGATCCAGCACCTCCTCCAGCAACTCCTGCAGACGCTCCACAGAGCGCAGCAGCTCCTCCAGCGCATTTTCCCCGCCATCGTGCACCCGGTCTGAAGAACGCTATGCAGGCAGAGACAAGGAGCAGAAGATCTGGTCTCAGTCATGGTGACTTTTGTCTTAGATTTAGCAGAACTGCTGCAGAGGACCAACCTTCACCACTTCCATCGTCCTCTTCAGGTCTTTCAGCTCCTGTTCTCGGTCTTTCAGCCTCTGTTGATTCTCTGTTTGGATTTCCGACAGCACCTTCTGCAGACGGACAGGAAAGACGAGGTGAGCAGGAGGAAGCACAGCAGGGAGGCGTGGTGTGAACAAACAGGAATGTGGTTAGGAATGTCTTCAGCATGGATTTAGTCACAAAAGGAGCGAAGACGGCACCTTAAACCGACATTTAGACACGACAAAGGCTGGAAACGCTGCAGGTATGGTGTTATAGGAGGGTGGAATTCATCTGAGTTGAGGCAACATGCAGTCTGATCTGCAGTGAATCAGGAGGGGAATGTAAAAAAATTAATGCATATTTTGTATCTTATTTATAAAATTAAATGAATAAAAATCTACATTACAACCCTAAAACACAATAGGATGTAATAAATGTATAGAATATAAATGTAAAATAAACTATTATTTTATCTGAACATGAAAAGTTATTGAATTTTTATTTGAAGTTACTTAAAAGATTTTATATTTTCTATTATTTGAAATAAATTTTTTTACTTTTTTTCCTAAATTTTTTGTTTATAAAATGATTACAAATCTATACTGTAAATCTTATATACGTGTGTGTGTGTGTGTGTGTGTGTGTATATATATATATATATATATATATATATATATATATATATTTATTTAACTTTATTTTTATACATATGTATAAATACATACATCTTTAAAAATGTGACTTTTTTTTTAACTTCACATGAAAATATGGCTTATTTCACATTTATATTTCATACTTTTACTTAATTATTATATATATATATATATATATATATATATATATATATATTATATTTTATAGTTAAATAATATATTTAACATGTTATTCATTCACATATTTACTCATCTACACCTGGATTCCAGCTTAGAGCTCACACAGATCATTCCATCCTATGTACCTGGAAGCAAAACATCCAGTATTTCACATCATGATCAGATCAGAATCTCAATGTTATTTTAAATGTACATATGTGTACATTTCCACATGAGTTTAGTGATACAGGCCACCTGACCCGATTCCCCTCATGCAAACTGAAATCACATCTGTGACGTCAGAAAGTTAAAAAGTTTTAGATTTAAACATAAAAAGCAAGCTGATCTGAACAAATGAGTAATCACAAGAACTTTTGTTAATAAATTACAGTTAATAAGTATGTTTACAAAAGGCGTGTAAAAGTTGATGGATGGATTTTGTTATATTTAGATTCTCCCTGAAGGCCAGACTGGATGCGACCTGTTGGTTTGACCATGGCCATCATCTATCCTTTTCCTACCTGTCTCTCCAGCCTCTCCGCCTTGGTGGACACACACTCGTGTTCCTTATGGTGGCTACTGGTGCACAACCAGCAGACAAACATCTTGCACTGGCGACAGAAGAACTCCTGCAGGTACTTGTGCTGGGTGCAGATCTTCTCTGCCAGATTCCCCGTCGGTGGGATGAGCTCGTGCTTCTTCAGAGACTTCTTGGTCTGGTGTGGCTTCAAATGCCCTTCACAGAAGGAGCTCATGCACACTAGACAGCTCTTAACAGCAGCTCGCTGCTCTCCTTTGCACATGTCGCACAGCACAGCAGAGGTGGACACCTTGGCCTTGGACCTGGATGAGGAACTGGCCCCACGAGCACTCCGGATTGAATCCCGCACCTCAGATTTAAGGGCCCCTTTGCGAAGCTGCTCCACAGCTTCAGCCAGCATGGTGTTCCTGGACAGGGAAGGCTTGGGGCAGAAGGTCTGGCGACACTGGGGACAGCTGTAGATCCCTTTGGGGTCATCCTTGCTCCAGAAGTCCTTGATGCAGCCCATGCAGTAGCTGTGTCCACAGGGGATGGTGACTGGATCGTTTGGGAGATCCAGACACACGGGGCAGTTGAACTGCTCCTCTGTCCACAGCTTTGCACTCATGGTGTCAAAAACAACAGAAAGAAGACACTGGAAAAGAGGAAAGGAAGGACGCAGAGGAGAAGAAGGTTGTGAGCAGTCTGGATCCACAGGAGGAAATGATGTGTCTCAGGTGAGAGAAAGCAGAAAGAAGATGGGTGGGGCCAGAGCCACCAGGCAGGTCTAGCGAGGAAAACAGGTGTTGGTGGAAAACTCCTCAATGTCTAGAATAGACCAGTTATTTTATCATATCAATCGGACTGAGGAAGAAAAGTTTTTTAGTGAACTGAACAAACCAGTTCAAGCCATACTTTTAAAATCAAGCTTAATCACAACGTTGTTGATGACGAAGCATTAAATTATAAATGTTTTATGTTGTGGCTTGTTTAATTTTCAGCCTTGGGTTTACATTTAGCCACAGGAACATAAAGGACTCTCATCAAGCCGCTCTAGTGTTCAGGCGCACCAAATGAGTCACTTCCAAACATCTAAATGCTGCATTTAATGTTGTTTTACCACTACAAGCATTGCTAGTAAAGCAGGTATTTAAATGTTTTTTCTCCTCCAACACACCTGATTATAATGAAATTGATCTCCTCAAGTCCTTCCAAGCCTTGAAGATAATCTGAATCAGGTGTGTGTTGAAGCAGGCAGCATGTGCACTCTGCAGTGGATGTCCACACCATAGTGGTCACGCCAGTTTATATGGCTGGATGAATGTTCAGAGAGAAAAGAAGTAGTGCACTTAAAATTACACACAATGCATCTTGACAAGTAGTGAGCCTCTAAGGTCACTAGACGGGTCAATAAACCACAATGCATTGCGGGCAGGAGCTCAAAATGGATGCAAATGACACAAACGTCAAAGTAGGTAAAAAAAAACAAAACTATAGAGCATTTATTTTCTATACTTATTTTTTTTAAATAAATATGCAACAAAGAATGAATAAAAGAAAATATAAGAAAATAAAATATTTTCACACAAGTTTAGATTAGATTGGAACGACGCGTGGCAGTTGCCGTGGTGACGGTCGGTAGTTACGTGATCGCCAACAGATCGAGTTCACTAGTTCAGCCCTGAAAGTAAATCAGGCCTCTTCAAATGGCAGCCTGCGGGCCACATGCGGCCCAGAACCAACTTCTGTGTGGCCCAGCTTATGTAAAGAATAAAGATATTAATCAAGACCCTTCAGTCATTCCTATGCTGATCAAGTAGCCTACAATTCTACAGTTGTGTACACCATGAATGCATCACTTGGTTGCCTAGCAACATTAACCCCAACGCGTTTTGTTGTGTTTTGAATTTGTAAGAGTAGCGCTAGCAAGCATGTCGCTCTCTGTTCCAGAACGCGAAATTGACAACAAAAACCGCAGATTAAATCCCGCCTGGACTGATAAGAATTTGTTTATAATTTATTGTTTATACATTCGAGCGCCAAACCGATGTGTTTAATATGCAATGATCGTGTGGCAGTGTTTAAAGATTATAATGTGAGGAGGCACCATATCGAGAAGTTTAGTTTGATATGATCTTTTAATGTTAGAAGTTAAGAGAAAAATAGGCTCTGACTGGAATTTTCATAATTTTATTTTGTGCATTTGCCCTTGTCATGTGGGACTGAATTTAAAATTGAAAAATTAATAAACTACTTACTTTTCAAAATGTAAATGTAACTTTTTCTTTTAAAAAAAATGTATTTATTCATTTTGACTGATTTATTTTACCTTACTTTACTGACTGGCTCTGATATTTTTTTTTTTTTGAAAATCTGGCCCACCTGAATATCTAATTGAGTAGCCCTGGGGAATAATGGGAACACTTGGACACAGCTATGTTTATTTAAAACCTTTTCTGTACCACATTTGGAGTAACATAATGTAGTAATGCTTTGTTATGTGAGAAGCTCCATAAATTCCAGGTGGATACCTCCACAACTGGATCTATGACTACCTCACAAACAGACCACAGTTTGTGAGACTGAAAGGTCGTGTGTCTGAGATGGAGGTCAGCAGCACTGGTGCACCACAAGGGATCTGCAATTGTATATTGTATTAGGGATGGACAAGAAACAGAGTACAGAGAACTGGTCAGTCAGTTTGTTATATGATGCGGTGACATACAAGTATCTTGGAGTTCAGCTGGACAACAAACTGGACTGGAAATGCAACACTGACTACATCTATAAGAAAGGTCAGAGCAGACTGTACTTCTTAAGGAAGTTGAGATCTTTTAACGTCTGCACCAAGATGTTGCATATCTTCTATAAGTCTGTTGTGGAGAGTACAATCAGCTTTGCAGCATCTGCTGGGGTAGTAGCATCAGAACCAGAGACTTGAAGAGAATCAACAAACTGATCATGAAAGCTGGTTCTGTGCTTGGAGTAACTCTGGAGCCGCTGGAGCTGATTGTCCAAAGAAGAATGCTGCACAAGCTGATGAAGATGATGGAGGATTCTTCACACCCTCTCAACAACACAGTGATGAAACAACAAAGTGTGTTCAGTGAGAGGCTTCTTCAGATCTGATGCAAGACTGAAAGATACAGAAGATCATTCCTGCCAGCAACCATCAGCCTCCGGAACAAGACCTCCTCAAGTTAATTATTATTATATACTACAATATTGAATTTCCCTTTGGGGATTAATAAAGTATTTTTTATTTCATTTCATTTCATAAAGAGCCTTCTGGAGGTTGTATTTTTTTTTAAAACAAAACACGCAGCGTGGGTGAATCTTCTTGTCAATGACGTCTACAAACTAAAGTCCAATTATTCACAAAGCGACTGCAGGTGCAGAATTTGGACTAGATGATTTTATATTTTAGACTCAATCAACTAATAATGATCTTTTTAAAACTAATTAAAACCTAAACCAAGAGCTGCATGTTAAAAATGGGTAAATTTTTGCTGCACAGGCGGAGGAAGTCATTTAATTTCCTCTGTTAGAGCTTCATCTAGTGGCAGACAGGGAGACATGTTCTGATAAACCTGTTCAATCAAATCAGTTGGAGAAGTGCTATAATTGAAGCTGACGCAGGGTTTATATTCTGAACTTTTTGTTCTAGGAAATCCTCATTTTCCAGCTGTAATCATCCTACATACATGATCTGTAACTGTTGGAGAGCTGGGTCTTTTTTAAAGTGGGATTTTTGAGGTAAAAAATATTTTAAAAACATATTTTAAAACAAAACAACCCACAAACACATATCATCTTACTTTTCCTCTCATGGATAAACTCAGTGGCATTTCCTGGATCTGGGGACATTGGGGGCTGAACTCACAGGTTCATAGAGGAATCTCTGCAAAACAATGCATAAAAAAAGGCATTTTTATAGAAGCGTCCTCGTCTGTTCTGTCTTCTCTGTCCTGTCCTCCGTAAGATTTGCCAGATTTGTTTATATCATAATTAATGATAACAAAAGCCCATCTTAAAAAGGGACACGATTAGCCTTCAAGTGTCATTTATTGGGGGATACTGGCTCAATTATTTATTTTAATTATTAAATATGCTACTCAAAAGTTTAAGTGAAACCAGTCATACCAGGTTGCCGGGAGCAAAAATCGGCTTCCCCAACATTGAGGACCAGTCCTACGGTTCTGTATGTTCTCTATAAACTACTGAGTTGGACAGTCCGGTCTGTCTGGATCAGCAGGGGGTCTGTTAGTTGTTCTGGATGGTCTGGTCTATCCTCAGATCTTGGTTTTGTGTTCCAGCTGTGCAACAGCAAGCAGGTCCAGCAGGAGATCTTTCTCCTGGGCCAGAACCTGGCCCTGTTGAGAGAAATCGGCAGGTCTCTGAGGGGGGAGATCCCTGCATCTGGACTTTGAGAACCTGCACCGGCATCAGAACACAACCCTGGGATCCACAGAGGCTGACTGCACGAGTTGTGTCATGCAGAAAGAGGCCATGCTGCAGTGCAGCGGGAGGACTTCCAGACACTGAAGGACAGCAACGTCCAGCTGAGACAAAAACTGGAAGCAGCCAATCACAGAGCAGCAGAGCTGGAGTGCCAGCTGGTCCAGAAGGAGCAGCTGATCCTGGATCAGAAGAAACTCCTGGAGGAAACCAAGAACCACAGCAGATCAGAGTCCCGGGCAACCTGGTTCTGATGGTTCTGGTGGTCTTGGGTCCAGTCAGCAGAACCAGACTGAGCTTTGGTTTTCCCTGATTGTGTGAGATGCAGGGCAGAGTTGTCAGCCTCACAGAGTCGCTGCCTCACTCTTTCGAGTGAGGCAGCAGTTCTGGGAGATCGAAAGGATCATCCAGAACATGCAGACCCAGATGCTGCACCTGGACGGCCAGATCCACGTGGACCCATCCAGCAGGTAAGACCAGAAACCAGATCTGAAACCACTACGGTATATTGTCTTCAATGTGAAATAAACGAAGTAACAACAGTCACTTCAGAATAAAAAAGGAAAAAAATCAGCTAAACAAAGAAAGTATCGCTCAGAAAAAACAAGGTGAATTTAACAACAGTAATGATTTTCGTTCTGTGTATGCTTTGTTGTTCTGGCTTGTTATCTTCTGAGGCCTTGATGGTTTCTGTGCTCACTTGAAGCAGGCCTCGACGCTCGCCATTTTAATAGTCATCATTGATGGCAGGGTTCTGTTCAGGGCCAAAGTGTTCCTAGTCTTGGTCTTGTTAAGTCCCACCACTAAAAACCCACATCAGCGTTTGAGTGGGGCAGCATTTAGGGATACCCACAGAAATTTTTTTATGGGCGGCCATAGGATGACCACGGGAAATGTGTGGGTGGCCAAGAGTTATTAAGTATATGATGCATAACTGAAAAAGTTGATGTATGTGAGCAAAAACCTAAATCTGGTCAGTTTGAGCTTATGACAAAGAGGAACCTATCTATGAGAAGTGTTTATTAAAAAAAAAAAAAAAAAAAAAAAAAAAAAAAAAAAAGACCAAATGAAATTATCTGCCATTATGTAGACAAGGCTTGATCCAATAGGACAGCATCAGTGATGTAGGTGGGGGAACAAATTTAGCTAGAGGGGTCTGGAAGCATACACCCCCAGGAGAAAAATGGAAACATTATAGACAAAAATGCATTAATCTGGTGCAAAATACTTTGCTCCTCATTATACAAAGACAAAAGCTAAAATTTAACTTAAGAGGTCTTAAAGTTGGATTTAGATTTTTTTCCAGCAAATATATTGGATGGGACATGTTGAGCATATCTGAGCATATGGCAGGACCATAGACTGTATATAAAGAGATCGACGAAGCCTCCGTGACGTCATCAAAAGGTTTCTGAAGAGCTGAGTTGAAGCTCAGTGGGCGGTTCCTACCATTGCCATCTTGGCAGGGGCATACATGTCATCTCGCCTGGAAAATACAAATATGGGCAAAGAGGTGGAGCTGAGAGGGGGGCTGTGAGCGTCATGGTGGATGATTGACATCGAGCGAACTCCGAGCTTCCTGTAGCTAAGAGGTAACCGAGATAGCAGGAGCTAACCAGCTAACGGAGGTAAGCAGGCTAAAGCTAAGTCATGTTGTTAACCAGCTACAAACCATGGTTGTTCAATATTCTTTTGACTTGAAACAGGAGATTGGTACCTGTCAATCAAAAGGACACGCCCCTATATATGCCAAACTTCAAGATTAAATTACTTTTAAACAGGCGAGTTAGAAAAAAATGCCCTCCCCCCACAGTTGTCATGAAGGTAAACCTGACCTATAAACCGAAAATGTATTTTTGAACCAGGCTGTAAACATGTTTATTTCTGCTGTGAAGTTGGTCTTTTTATCATGGGAGTCTATGGGGATTTGCTCTGTTTTGGAGCCCCTAGCGGATTAAGTTTAACCTTTAACATCTTAACATAATTATCATTAAATAAGAAGGAAGCCAGATGAGACGATCTTGTTTAACTTGCAAGGAGGCTCATCTCAGAAGCCTGAGCTTAAAAAAAAACCCCATGCCATTTATTGAAAGATACCACGTGACATTCATACAAGTTGATACAATTTAATGTGTGTGTGGGTGTTTGCTTGGTTCAAAAGTCCAATGTGTATGTGCCTGATAGGACAATGCATATGTGTGCTCGTCTTGATGATACCATCCTGATAGGAACCAAATATTTATCAAGTTTGGTCAGATCACTCTGACCTTGCACGTCACTGGAATGTCCTGTTTATCCAAACAGCACACAGAGGAAAACTTTTAACTTGCACATGAAGATTAATGAAGAACATCAATTTAAGAATAATAAAAGATTATCATAATATGAACTGAAAATATTATAACAACTGAAATTCCCAACACGGATGAAGGGGGAACTGCAGTTTTATGCACTTCCGCATAGGCTTCACTTTTAACTGCCGAAGGCTCAGTCCATCTTTCATATACGGTCTGTGGGCAGGACTTATTTCTCTTAATGTATTTGGCAACTACAGCCTTGAACTAGTTAAACAACCTTAATGGACATCAGCACATTGACTCCTCTCTCCAATAAAATTTGTATTTATTAACTAGTTGCGCCCTGTGATGGACTGGCGAGCTGTCCAGGGTGTACCCTGCCTGTCGCCCAAAGCCAGCTGGGATAGGCTCCAGCTTCCCCGCAACCCTGAATTGGAATAAGCGGTTCAGAAAATGAAATAACTAGTTGCGCTTATTCACAAAATGCAGAGAGGGTAAAAACTAACTTACTCAGGGATCTGGCTGAACAAGCAGTAAACATAAAAAAGTAGCAATAAAAATGTTCATTGACATGGAAATAAACATCGTAGTACATAGCACTACTATGTTGTACATAACATAGTAGCACTTAGAAGAGTTTAATAGGAGTTTGTAAGTTGTGAGTACTCCAACCACTTATGAAAGGAGAACCACTTATTTTTGAAGCCCCATCTCCTGTCATTATACAAGGTCATGGAGTAAAACTTTAGGTGTGGCTATTTTGGGTCATCTGTCTGAAATGACAGAGAAAAGCAGTCATAATAAAAATATGACGGGACCTTCTTCCAGAAATGAGCTGCTAAACATCAATTCTACCATCAGGACAACATCATCCTCACCTGCTGGTCCATGAACAGGTCCACCACCTGGAGGCTTGGTCTGGTCAGGATCCAGCTGTTCTCATCCTGTTCCTGTAGGAGGGATATAAAAGAATGAAAATGAGTTGTATAGAGAAGATAGGAGAGAGAGAAAGAGGAGGAAAATATGCAACATTTATTTATTTTCACCATTAACACTTCATCCTCACCTGGTGGACCATGGGCAGGTTAATAGAAGTTGAAGGCCTAAAGTGGTCTGAATCCTCAGATCGAGGCCTGTGCAAAAGATAGATTAATTTAAAGATAAGTGTAAATAAATCAATTACTTTTATTGATCATCATATGGAAAGAACAGAACCTGTTGTTAGAATAAGATGATTTATCTTCTGAGTGTTACTACAACCCCCAGATTACAGGAATCAGGATATAATTTTTAAACTATTTCTCAGCAACAGCACTCAGAGCCCTCTCCTGCTGAATGGAGACAGGTAAGAATTATATTTACCAGGAGGAGAAGTTCTTGTCAACATAGTATCACACTCAACATTAAACTATCAATAAAGATGGAGAAATAAACAACTAGCAGCTATGAAAGAAACATAAGAACGTTAATATTACCCTCCAAAAAAGGAGTCAAGCATTTGATAAATTCTGTGATATTGTTCTGATAAATAAATCTAGTACAATTGAAGTCCTTAGAAGTCAAGGAATTGGCTTGATTTAAGTTACCTTCAGCAGAATCGCTCTCTGTGTTGATCCCCTGAAACATTCTGTCTCGAAGCAAAGTATGACACAGTATCAATGAGGGGCTTTTTCTCATTGATACTGTGCAAATTGACATAACGTTAGCACACAGTGATAACCTAATTGATGATGCTATTATACCAAGTTCTGTATAATGTTAGCAGCCTAGCTGGGCAGTAGCATTCAGCCAGCTAATGTGAGCTAGCATTAAAGACAAGTTGGCAATGTTATTAAAAACGTTCTCCATCTAATGTAGATACAACTGATATCACTATTATCCAGCTAACCGTGAGCACGTGTTAACTTGGTAGTGCTTGATTGAATGAGCTTGGTAACCAAGCTAATGTTAGCCAATCCTTGGTAGCATTAGCATATGAAACAGGAACAGATTTTATTATTAATTTCAGGTCACATACATCCACATGTCAGTGCTAGCCATTATCCCAGTAATTATTTGAACACCACCAAGAATTGGCATGAAACCGTTCAGCTGAAGTGATTGTTGTTTTATTAAGTACTTACTGATGACTGTAAGTTTGCGTCCATCCTACGACTGCAATGGCAAAATCACTCTTTGATCTTTGTGCTTTGGTGTCCTGCATCTAAGAAACTCAAATAGTAGGACTGAACATGAGGTGCCCTTTGTGCGCCTGATTAACATACACTTTTATGTCTGTTTTTATTTGCTTTTGAAATATTTGGACACACAAATATAAACAAACTATGGCATGCCGTGTTAACAGTAAAAAAATACAATATTTACAGGGAAGGCCAGTGGGGTGGCCTACTTTTTGTTCAGGATGGCACTGGCCTCCCCTGCCCACCTTGGGGGCATACTTGGCAGCATTGGGACCGGCTTTGGAATTGTTGCAAGCCTCTGGAACAGTCTTGTTTCCATCACCTGTCTTACCCCATTGTAAGAGCTGTCCGGTCCCTGTACGACAGGCTTCAGAGCTTGGTTCGCATTGCCAGTAATAAGTCGGATTTGTTTCCAGTGAGGGTTGGACTCCGCCAAGGCTGCCCTTTATCACCGATTCTGTTCATAACTTATATGGACAGAATTTCTAGGTGCAGCCGAGGCATTGAAGGGATCCGGCTTGGTGGCCTCAGGATTGGGTCCCTGCTTTTTGCAGATGACGTGGTCCTGTTGGCGTCATCTGGTCATGATCTCCAGCTCTCACTTGAGCAATTCGTGGCCGAGTGTGAAGCGGCTGGGATGAGAATCAGCACCTCCAAATCTGATACCATGGTCCTCAGCTGGAATAGGGCTCTCTCCGGGTCGGGAGTCAGATCCTGCCTCAAGTGGAGGAGTTTAAATATCTCAGGGTCTTGTTCACGAGCGAGGGAGGGATGGAGCGCGAGATCGACATACGGATTGGTGCGGCGTCTACAGTAATGTGGACTCTGTGCAGGTTTGTCGTGGTGAAGAAGGAGCTGAGCCAGAAGGCGAAGCTCTCGATTTACCAGTTGATCTACGTTCCTACCCTCACCTATGGTCGCGAGCTGTGGGTCGTGACCGAAAGAACGAGATCTCGTATACAGGCGGCTGAAATGTGTTTCCTCCGCAGGGTGGCTGGGCTTTCCCTTAGAGATAGAATGAGGAGCTCGGTCATCTGGGAAGGGCTCAGAGTAGAGTCGCTCCTCCTCCGCATTGAGAGGAACCAGTTGAGGTGGCTCGGGCATCTGGTCAGGATGCCTCCTGGTGAGGTGTTCCAGGCACATCACTCTGGGAGGGGATCCCGGGGAAGACCCAGGATACGCTGGAGGGATTATATCACTCGGCTGGCCTGAGAACGCATCGGGATCTCCCCCACAGAGTTGGAAATGTGGCTGGGGGAAGGGAAGTCTGGGCTTCCCTGCTTCGGCTGCTGTCCCCGTGACCCGACCCCGGATAAGCGGCTGAAAATGAAGATGAAGAAGAAGTTATGCTTGCAGAGATTCCAACTTTTTCAGACTTCCAAAATACTTAAAGGTTTCAAACTTTATTTCAAGTTTTCAATTTTCAGACAGACTTTCTAAGGATTCTAACATTATAGAAAGAGCATGGGTTGACCTCAAATTCAAACCTACAATTTAAAACATCTGATACTGAGTAAATGTTACTTATAATTTAAAATATGTTTTGACAACTTTGGCTCCTACAAGCCATTGTATAAAATTAGACCAGACTTTGTTCATTGATGAAAGTGAATCTGCTGTTTGTCTGATGTGTCAATCATAAATATAGGATATCTTAAGTTTAAACAATGTAGTATTGAGTTTGTAATCCACTCTTTTCACAAAATGAAGTCCTCCTCCTGCAATTTCTGTTAAACTTAGTTTCAGACTAGGATATTAATAACTCCTTTATAAAAAATTAAGCAGATAACAAAGACATTGTTTTCAAACCCTAATCATTTCTATTTTAGGAAAAGTGTGAAAATGTGTGGAAAAAAGATTCAACAAGTTAATTTTAATGTTACCTGCCAACAACTCAATCACTAATAATAAGTTAGTATTACTAATAATCATAATACTTCATTTTCATATTATTTTAAAGTAAATAAATTAATTAATAAATTAGTCATTTTTATTTTGGTAGGTGATTTGTATAGTATAGCTACCACTGATACAGTTGCCACCCAGTCCCAGGGACCATTACTCATTTCAGTCGTCTGGACCCGACCACCTTTCTTGCAACAGACCCTCCCCCTGTTGGAAAGAGCGTTTTCAGACTGTTTGTGGCAGGAAAACAGAGACTGTCCGTCATATGTTCACGGACTGTGATTTCTATAAACAATAAAAGAGTTAATTGTTTAAGTCCGCAGTTAATTTTGTTTTAATAATTAGAGAACATGTCGCGCTGAACACTTCTTGGCCCACATACGAATATGAGTCTTGCGAATGCTGCAGTTATGAATTTTGTCTAGTTTTCCAATCTACATTGGAGGATTTGTCCTTGATGTAGTTTTACTTTTAGACTGTGATAGGCAGCAGCACGCCTGACGGCGTTCAGTGTGCCGGAGAAGAAGACTGACAAGAAGCAACAACTGCAGCAAGACGACTGTTTATTAATATCGCGAGGATCCGCTTAATTTCATCGCAAGGTATTTTCTGCAGCATTATTGAATTATTAATTAATACCCTATTTTAAACTACAGCTGACGAGTACGATGTAGCTTTTATTCCAACTAATGTTCGTTCCTGTCCTCTGCAGAGAAACTTCGCCACAAAAGAACCAGATAAAGACGTTTTTGTTTAAATCGAGGGAAGCCTCGTCAGGACAGGAGGTGAGACTTTACACTGCGGTCAATCGAGCCGCTTCACGCGTATCCGCGGTCAAGCCAGCCTACACTTTATTTCAAGTGCGCGTTTACTTTCAACTTTACCGTAAAGTCAATCGCCACCAACTATTACTTTGGATTTCAAAATAAAGCGTCTCCTTGTCTTTTTCCTTTTTTATTCTCGTCTTGCAGTCCCATTCATAGAGCAATAACAGACACTTGTGTCAAAGTAATATAACCTAATAATGTTTAAAAAACTGTAAAATATATAAACCTCTCGTTCTATTTTGTAACTATCTACATTCCACACCAACAATCGATAGACTAGTTACAGCAGTATTTGTCTAAGTTATTGAAATAGGTTGTATTTTCCTCAGTACATTAACCTGCGTAAATGATGCTTTTTATTCTTTACGTTCTCCTTGGCTTACATCTGTCCTACGTTGATATGCATTTGCAATATTGTGTTGGACAAGTTTTCTTGTATTTTTCTTGTGCTGACAAGAGATTCCAATGCACAACGTGTCTCCCAATGCATGATTCCATTCGTCCACTAGATTTCAGCATTGTATTGTGTCCAAGTATTAAAGTGAAGTTAGCCTAACAGGCACATTTATGACAACCTAAAACATATTTACCTGTATTTAAGCACGTAATAGTTAATCATGCAGATTTTTATTTGTTATTAATGTAAATATTATTCTTTTATCATTTTATTTCACACCCTACACATGTACATACCAAATCAAAGTGGATGTAAATATTATATGTACCTATTGTGCTGCTGTGATGTAATAAGCCTGAGTGTGAAAAGTAAACCACTGGACACCCACAACATATCCCCTTTCCAATATAGTCCACTCTATGGTAGGGGTGTAAGAAAATGTTGAGATATCAAAATATCTCATTATTTTGTGTGACAATGTTATATCAATATTCAAAAGGACTGTACCAATTTTTATCAAACAACTGATCTTTACTGATGAGGCAGATTTTTATTTCTTTATTCATATTGTCCATAAAGATGTTCAGATGATAAAAATGTCAAGATGATCAGTGTTTTTATTTATTCTGCAGTGAAATGTAGATCCTCTGTTCTTATTCTGTAAGTTGATGTCAAACATGCAACAGCATTCAGTTTTCACTACTAGCAAAGAAAAATTGCCATATATTGTCTTGCTCATAGTATCTTGATATATCGCAATATTTCGTATTGTTGGTTATACAAATATGATACAATTTTGGATGAGTCGGTCAGTTGTGGAAATATATTTTGTGGATTTTTATCCAATTCCATTAAAAGTTATTAATGTGGCGATGAATTTTCTCTTGAAATCCAGCTTTTTTTGTCTTTAATTTCAGGGTTTCCTGAAGATGTGATGAGTTGAAGTTGGTGATGAAAAAGGGAGTTCCTTTATAAATGGAATCTGGACAAATGGAACCTCAAGTCCCATCTCTTTCAGAAAACAGGGGAAGTATGGCCAGCCAGGATGGAAAACAGTTGATGATGGGCGGGTGAACAGTTTACTAATGATGATGCTACTGTGAAGAATGAAGATTATGAAAAAGAATCTCAGCCTTGGTTATAATCAGCTCACCTCCATCAAACCAAAACTAAAGGCAACACAGGTAGAAGCTCTGATCAACAATCCTGCTGAACAGATTAGATCAGAACCTGATGAAGAGGACCAGAACTAACCTGTAATCCAGACTCAAAAACTTGTTTACAACCAAATAGGAACAAAAAGGCTTTAGGCTCTTCACAGTAAAAACATTTGTCAGATTTTGTAACTGCAATGGAGGGTGGTGAAAAAGACTTGAATGACAGCAGGGCACATGGATCAGATGTAAACAGTGGTGTGGAGTGTAACAATGACATAAAATCACTCGGCTCTGAACGTGGTGAAGAGTTTCACTCCCAAAGATCTCATCAGAGACGCTTAACCAAAAGGTGTTTCAGCTGTTTGAACAGTAAGAAATGTTTAAAAACTTTGCAATGTGTCATTTTTCAGAAAAGAGACCATTCAGGCAAAAACAATGTCAGATGTGAGATCTGTGGTAAAACCTTTCTTCATGAAGTAAATCTTAGAAGACACATGAGAATCCACACAGGAGACAAACCATTCAGCTGTGGTGAATGTGGACAAAGATTTAGTCTAAAGACATACTTAAACCAACACATAAAAATTCACACAGGAGACAAACCATTCAGCTGTGATAAATGTGGACAGAGATTTAGTCACAAGTCAAAGTTAAACACACATATGAGATTTCACACAGGAGAAAAACCATTCAGCTGTGATAAATGTGGACAGAGATTTAGTCACAAGTCAAGCTTAAACACACATATGAGAATTCACACTGGAGAAAAACCATTCAGCTGTGATGAATGTGGACAAAGATTTAGTCGGAAGACAAACTTAAACACACATATGAGAATTCACACAGGAGACAAACCATTCAGCTGTGGTGAATGTGGACAAAGATTTAGTCTAAAGACAACCTTAAACCAACACATGAGAATCCACACAGGAGACAAACCATTCAGCTGTAATGAATGCAAGCAGAGATTTAGTCATAAGGCAAACTTAAACATACACATGAAAATTCACACAGGAGACAAACCATTCAGCTGTGTTGAATGTGGACAGAGATTTAATCGAAAGACATACTTAAACCAACACATAAAAATTCACACAGGAGACAAACCATTCAGCTGTTATAAATGTGGACAGAGATTTAGTCACAAGTCAAGGTTAAACACACATATGAGAATTCACACAGGAGAAAAACCATTCAGCTGTGATGAATGTGGACAAAGATTTATTCAAAAGACAAGCTTAAACCAACACATGAGAATACACACAGGAGACAAACCATTTAGCTGTGATGAATGTGGAAAGAGATTTAGTCTTAAAACAAGCTTAAACAAACACATGAGAATCCATACAGGAGACAAACCATTCAGCTGTGATGAATGTGGAAAGAGATTTAGTCAAAAGACACACTTAAACCGACACATGAGAATTCACACAGGAGACAAACCATTCAGCTGTGATGAATGTGGAAAGAGCTTTAGTCAAAAGACAAACTTAAACGCACACATGAGAATTCACACAGGAGACAAACCATTCAGCTGTGGTGAATGTGGACAAAGATTTAGTCGAAAGACAAGCGTAAACCAACACATGAGAATCCATACAAGAGAAATACCATTCAGCTGTGAGGTTTGTGGCAAATTATTTAGGCGACGTAATTTGTTAAAAGGACACATGTACATCCATGCAAAATAGAAAAACTGCATAGAGGCAAGATTTTTGTGCACATTATAGTTGTACGCAGGTTAGAACTTAAAAAGGGTTTTTCAGGTTAGTTTCTGTAGCAAGAATTCCAGCCGAAGTAGTCCAACTCAACCGTCACCATCTCATAATTGAGCCCTAAGATGTACCATTCAACCTTTTTTGATCCACTCATCCAGACGGACTTGAACAAGTTTATCGCACTGTCTCTCTCTGTGAATCTTCATGAATATGTTGCTCACTTTCTGTTTCTTAAATCTTAACGGACCTCTTTGTTGTACACAGAATTTAATCTAATAAAAATTGCTTTTATAATTTTATGGTTGATTTGTTTTGACATTAATTTAAAATAATCCTGTTTTGCAAACAAGGTTTGATTAAATATAAAGGCTTATCTCAATTTTAAAAACGAAGAAAAGGCTGATATTTGAATGGATTAAATTGTTCTCAGAGTTGTGCTCCAGCTAAAGTTACCATGGTAACTCAGCAGGGATGCATTTAATCACAACAATGGAGCATAACTTTTATTTTTATGAGCCAGAATTATTCAAATAAACAAAACTTAAGTAAAATCCAGTTTCTTTGAGTACCCCGAGCTTTAATTTACATAGTTATTGCAACTTTTCAAATTATTTTAAAGAATAATTCTATTTACGCTTAATTTTTTAATACTCTTAACTTTTTACCATTTTATTGCTACATTTTTGTGTATAATCTATCACTTTTCTGTATGTGTAATTGTAAACACAATGGTGTAACTGTAAACTAAAAAATAAATTCCGAACAAATATAAACTTTTTCACTGTTTATTTCCTTTTTCAATCAGATACCATACATTTGAATAAAGTCTTAAAATTGCAGAACCTTGTAAACAAAACCAAAAAAAAAAAAAAAAAAAAATCAATCTGAATACTTTAGAACCATTCATTTTAAAAACTAGAGGAGTGTTGAAAAGATCAATTCAGCAATTCTGACCGAGTTTCTGACTGCATTCTCTGATCTCTTGTCTGAGTTAGTGCTAAATACTGATGGTCATTGTACTAGGTGATTTTAATATTCATGTTGACGATGAAAATGATAGTTTAAACATTTCCTTTAGCTCTATACTAAACTCAATTGGGTTTTCACAAAATGTTAATGGTGCCACTCACTCTCATGGTCATACTCTTGATCTTGTTCTAACATATGGTATTGAGACTGACAAGCTCAAAGTTTTTCCTCAAGACCCTGTCTTGTCCGATCACTTCTTATTAACCTTTGAATTCACTTCATTTGATTACTCACTGACCAAAAATAAATTCTACTATAGTAGATGTTTATCAGACAATAATATTACAAATTTTAAACAATCAATTGAATCAATTTTTTCACCTCTACCATGTGTTAGCATGACTAAGAGTCCCCCTTTAACTTTACTCCTGCTCAGATTGATCAACATGCTGATACTATAACAGCTTCAATGCGTACAACCTTGGATAATGTTGCTCCCCTAAAGAAGAAGAAATTGGGTAAGATTATGAAGGCTCCCTGGTTTAATTCCAATCTTCAAGCTCTAAAACAGGCGTCAAGGCGTTTGGAAAACAAATGGTGATCATCAGGACTAGAGGAGTCTCGCTTAACCTGGAAAGAAAGTTGAATTGTATACAAAAATGCCTTACGTGCAGCAAGAACAGCTTATTATTCATCATTGATAGAGGAAAACAAAAACAACCTTCAGTTTCTTTTCAGCACCGTAGCTAGGCTTACTAGCAGTCGGAGCGCTGTGGAGCCATGTATTCCTTTCTCACTTCGCTGTGATGCTTTCATGTATTTTTTCAGGAATAAAATTGATACTATTAGAGATCAAATCCACAATATTCTTCCTTCTACCTATAATGTTGAGCCTGTTGTGGTCTCCGAAGCATCCTTAGAACCAGGATCTGACTTGTGTCTAAATAGTTTCTGTCCTGTCCAACCCTCTGAATTAACTAAAATAATAACTTCATCTAAACCATCCACCTGTATCTTAGACCCTCTCCCAACGAGCCTCTTTAAGGACATTTTCCCTTTAAGTGATACATCGCTATTAAATCTTATCAATATGTCTTTAGTGACAGGATCTGTACCACAATCATTTAAAACTACTGTAATCAAGCCTTTACTTAAAAAGCAATCTCTGGATCCAGAGGTGATAGCAAATTATAGACCTATATCTAATCTCCCGTTTATGTCCAAAATTCTGGAGAAAATAGTTTCAGCTCAGCTACATGCCCACCTAAGCAGAAATAATTTATTTGAAGAGTTTCAGTCAGGATTTAGAGCTCATCATAGCACTGAGACAGCATTGGTGAAAGTTACTAATGACCTTCTTATGGCCTCAGACAAAGGACTTGTGTCCGTACTTATCTTGCTTGATCTTAGTGCTGCATTTGATACAGTCGATCACAACATTCTGTTACAAAGACTAGAACAGGTGATTGGAATTACAGCTACAGTGTTAAGCTGGTTTAAATCACATTTATCTGATAGACTTCAGTTTGTTCATGTAAATGACAAGTCCTCCTCACAAACTACAGTAAGTCATGGAATTCCTCAAGGTTCTGTACTTGGACCAATACTCTTCACGCTATATATGCTCCCTTTAGGCAAAATTATTAGACAGCATGGAATAAACTTTCATTGTTATGCAGATGATACTCAAATATACTTATCCTTTAAACCAGATGAAACAAATCAGCCCAGTAGGCTACAAAATTGTCTCATAGACATAAAGACTTGGATGCCTAGAAATTTTCTCCTCTTAAACATCTAAGACTGAAGTAATTCTCATTGGATCTGAAAAACTCCGAGCTAAATTTTCCTGTTTTGTAATGGCATTACTTTAGCTTCCAGTGCTACAGTGAGAAACCTTGGAGTAATATTTGACTCTGACCTGTCCTTTGGCCCACATATTAAGCAGGTTACTAAAACAGCCTTCTTTCATTTACATAATAAAGCCAAAATTAGGGACATTCTGTCTCAGAGTGATGCAGAAAAATTGGTTCATGCTTTTGTTACTTCGAGACTAGATTACTGTAACTCTTTATTACTGGGCTGCCCTAAATATGCCCTGAAAACCCTTCAGCTGATCCAGAATTCTGCAGCCAGAGTCCTGACCAGAACCAGCAGGAGAGATCATATTTCTCCAGTTTTAGCCTCTCTTCGTTGGCTGCCTGTTAAATCTAGAATAGAATTTAAAATCCTTCTCCTTACATATAAAGCCCTCCACAACCAGGCACCACTATATATCAAAGACCTCATAGTTCCTTATATACCAAGCAGAGTACTTTGTTTGCAGACTGCAGGCCTACTTGTGGTTCCTAGAGTCTCAAAGAGCCGAGCAGGAGGCAGAGCCTTTGGTTATCAGGCCCCTCTCTTATGGAATAAGCTCCCAGTTAGTGTTAGGGAAGCAGACCCCCTCCCCACCTTTAAGACTAGGCTAAAGACTTATCTTTTGATAAGTCCTATTGCTAGGGATGGTTAGCATCACTTAGCTATGCTGCTATAGGTTTAGGCTGCTGAGGGACATTTCCTGATACACTGAGCTTCTTTTTCTCTCTCTTTCTCTCTCTTTTATCCCTCCCCCCAATAACAGTGTTGCATCATTAACATGTAGGTCTCCTGTCTCAGCAGGTCTCCCTGGCCGGGAGTAGCAGTTCCTGTTGTCTGTTGTCTTTCTGTCCTCTTCCCCCCACACAGCAGAGGCAGATGGCTGCCTGTCCTTGAGCCAGGTTCTGCCGGAGGTTCCCTTCCTTTTAAAAGGGAGTTTTTTCCTTCCCGCTGTTGCCAGTGTGCTTGCTCAGAATGGGAGATTGAGTTGGACTCAACTCAATGTGTTGGTTTCCTTATATAGGCTATTATGAATTGGCTTTCATTATGTTTTCTTCTCTGTCTGTAAAGCGTTTGATTTGACGCTATATAAATAAAGTTGAATTGAATTGAATTGATTGTTGTATATATTCCTAAAGATTGATCTGTAAGTACAAAGATCAATTTGTATAAAATGTTTCCCTGGTGAACTTGAACTTTTTTATCAAGTCATTGAATTTACACATGTGCAGTATGTGTAAAGACTTTAAAACAGTAAAACATAGCGTCAGGCACTGGCACTTAGCCAAGCCCGGGCTTTGAAAATGTCCAAAACGTTTAAAGCTGAGATCTGGAAACATTTCAGATTCAGAAAAGTCAAACGGAAAAAGAAACTTGTCAAAGCAAAGAGATTTGCAAGACATGCCAAATGGAGGTGAGGTTTTGCAGAAATACGACAAACCTGAGGAACCACATGTTGAGACATCCCTAAGATCACAAGTCAGGGCATCAATTCTGACGGAATCCCACAGGACAGCAGTCTGGCCTTGTGGAACGAAGACTGGCTTAGAATTCAACAGCCTGACAGTTTCCACACTGCTGACTTGGCTCTGTTGATGTCTCACATGCAGCAGCTTCAAAACTGTTAGGTACCCCTAGCTAACATGTTGGAAGTTGAAGCTTTCACTCCTGCGATGTTTCTTCTATAGACGAGTATTCATGCCAATAAGCACAAGAGATAAACAATCAGGGTGAACATCTGGAACATCAAGAGCCAGTTGCTGAACATCTGTCTGTCACCATAAAAGCTTTGGGGAATGTGATTCTTAGCTCAATATAACCCAGATAGGGCACAGTCTGGCCTGCTGCACCTTCAACTTGGAGCAAGTTATGCAGTTGCTTCATCAGTTGGTTGCTTAGATGCCTATTGTAAAAGGTGACAGGAATAGTTGTAACCCGTGACCTGGTGTCTAAGATGGTTATTGGTGTGTCCAGAAATGTTAACAACCGCAGTACATTTGGATCCAACAAGGCCTTTAGGTAGTTTAATGGCAGTCCTCATAGTTCCCACCTGTATCTCATCAGACATCAGTCTGTCTGTTGGGCAGATTTGGCATGCTGGTGATCCGTTCACTGATGGATCACTCATTAAATCCACTTCTGAGTGCCAGGTCTCAAAATCCGCCTCATGTGCCGGTCAGGGCAGCCGTCCAGAAAAAGCCCTGAGTCTCTGCAGATAGGATGCGCTTTCCTCAGTTTTCATAATATGCTCTCCCATACAGTGCTGGATTTCTGGAGGGTGTATTTTGGTGTCCATAGATTCTCTCCACGGTGATGGTAATATTGTAGTACATGCTCCATTTCCTGTTCTGGGAACTGTATTGCTAAGGGTGGTGGCTACTGATTTTGACATAACAGATGTCTCCTTTGTGTGTGTCTATACATATCTACATATGTACACACATACATCCATTCTTTTTACTTGAATCAGTATTAAGTAATAAGTACAAAATTAACCTCAGTTGCCATGTGTGAAAGTTAAGTTAAATTTTTTTATTGAAGAATCAGACATTTCATTGCTTTTAGTTCTACATCAGACAAGACCCTTGTGTGTTTTAAGTGATTTTACACTATTATAGACACTCTTCAACATGCACACATCTCACTTTCATCTGGTCTTACAACAGCACTTGGACACATGTTTACAAGTATAAAAACAAACATTTAACAATCTTATCAAGAAGAGTAAATTCTTCCCACTCACAGGGAAGCAACAAACTTATTGGTAGTGTTTTGTGGAACAGTGTGTACTTGTTGCGCAAGCTGCCTATCACTCTTTCTACATGTATCCTCAGGTGGGCTAAAACTGTTGTAGTGTAGGACAAACAAGGACCCAAGTGCAGATTGGATGTGGATACTAGGACAGGTTTATTGTTCTCCTGGGCAGAATGGTAGGTGGCCAGGCAGGCAGGTTGGCGGGCAGGCAGGCAGGCGGGCAGGCAGGCAGGCAGGCAGGCAGGCAGGCAGGCAGGCAGGCAGGCAGGCAGGCAGGCAAGAATCATGCACTGGTGACAGAACAGACAGTTGTGAAACAAGCAGTTTAAATTCTTAAGCTGAAATGCTGCAATGGCCGAGAGCTGTTACCACAGATGACACAACAATCAGGCGATGACTGGTGAACTGAGCTGGCCTTTTATCTTGCTGCTGCTGCTGATTACCCGATGAGAACCTGGTGTGGACTTGATTGCCAGGGAAACAGGCACACCCACTGCAGCACAGGTCAGAGCAGGAACCACAACAGTACCCCCCCCCCCTCCACGGGAGCCACCGGGCGACCGAAACTTCTCCGGATGAGCACGACGAAAATCCCGGACCAGGGAGGCATCCAGAATAAATGAGCGCGGAACCCAGGCACGCTCCTCAGGACCATACCCCTCCCAGTCCACCAGAAACTGGAAACCACGACCCCGACGCCGCACATCCAGGAGACGCCGGACAGAATAGGCAGGGCGACCCGCCACAAGCCGGGCGGGAGGAGGGGGTCTGGAAGGAGGGACGAGAGGACTAGAGGAAACAGGCTTGAGTTGGGAGACATGGAAAGAAGGGTGGACTCTCATGGAACTGGGGAGTTTCAGTTTGACCACGGTGGGATTAATGATCCGCTCAACCTCAAAAGGACCCAAAAAGCGGGGGGCCAACTTCTTGGCATCAGTACGCAATGGAATGTTCTTTGCTGATAACCAAACCTTTTGGCCAGGTGCGTAATGGGGTCCAGGAGTCCGATGACGATCCGCCATGCGGCGGGTACGTACGGAGGCATGAAGGAGCGCAGTTCGAGCCTTCCTCCAAATCCGTCGGCAGCGGCGGATGTGTAGCTGGATCGACGGCACAGAAACCTCCACCTCCTGTGCTGGAAACAGGGGCGGCTGATATCCCAGGGAGCATTCGAAAGGTGATAAGCCTGAAGCAGAAGAGGTAAGGGAGTTGTGAGCATACTCTACCCAGTCCAGATGGTCACACCAGGAGGAGGGGTTGGACTCAGCCACACATCTCAGGGCAGTTTCCAGATCCTGATTAGACCTCTCAGCCTGGCCATTGGTCTGGGGATGGAAACCAGATGACAGGCTCACAGTGGCCCCGAGTGAGTGACAAAACGACTTCCATACCTGGGATGTAAATTGGGGTCCTCTGTCTGATACTATGTCTGTGGGCAGACCATGGAGCCGAAAGACATGATGAACAAGTAAGTTGGCTGTCTCCTTGGCAGTAGGAAGTTTGGGAAGGGCAATAAAGTGAACAGCTTTGGAAAAGCGATCAACAACTGTGAGGATGGTGGTGTTACCTCTTGAGGCTGGAAGACCAGTGACGAAGTCCAGAGCAATGTGCGACCAGGGTCTGCTTGGAACAGGTAATGGACGAAGAAATCCCGCAGGTAGCTGATGCGATGACTTACTGCGTGCACACGTCATACAGGCTGCAACAAACTCCCAGACATCTTTATCCATTGTGGGCCACCAGAATCTGCGTCTCAGAAAAGAAAGTGTTCGCACAGAACCAGGGTGGCATGCTAGGCGGGAGGAATGTCCCCACTGGAGGACTTGGGAACGTACAGAATTGGGGACATAAAGGCGGTTACGGGGACCTGTGCCAGGGTCAGGCTGTTGCTGTTGGGCCTCTCTAACCCTGTCCTCCACCTCCCAGGAAACAGCGGCTACAACACAGGTTGCAGGTAAGATGGTATCAGGTGAAACTGCAGTCTTGGGTGGAAATTGGCGAGAGAGAGAGTCCGGTTTCTGGTTTTTGGACCCAGGTCTGTATGACAGCGTGAAGTGGAATCGATTGAAGAAAAGAGACAAACGGGCCTGTCGGGGATTCATTTGTCTAGCAGACTGTAGGTATTCCAGGTTCTTATGGTCAGTCCAGATGAGGAATGGCACTTTGGATCCCTCCAACCAATGGCGCCACTGCTCCAGGGCGAGTTTGATGGCTAAGAGTTCCCTATCACCGACATGGTAGTTCTGCTCAGCTGGTGTTAGACGTCGAGAGAAAAAGGCACAAGGATGTAACTTCTGAGACTCTGGGGATCGTTGGGACAAGACAGCTCCAACGCCGACATCAGAAGCATCAACCTCCACCACAAATTGATGGTGGAGATCAGGGTGGAGGAGGACAGGAGCAGTGGTGAATAGATCCTTTAACTTGACAAAAGCCTGAGCCGCCGGCTCAGACCAGACAAATGGGACTGTAGGCGATGTAAGTCTTGTCAGGGGAGCTGCGATGCGGCTATAATTGCGAATGAATCTGCGATAAAAATTAGCAAAACCCAAGAAACGTTGCAGCTGCTTGACAGAAGTTGGGACTGGCCATTCGGTAACAGCTTTGACCTTCTCAGGATCTGCTCGGACCTGCCCACTCTCAAAAATGTATCCGAGAAAAGAAAGTGTTCTTATGAAAATCACACTTCTCGGCCTTAACGAATAGGCAATTCTCCAGAAGTCTCTGCAGGACTTGTCGGACATGTTGTATATGTTCGGTGAGGTTGTGGGAAAAGATGAGGATATCGTCTAAATAGACGAAAACAAAACGGTTCAGGAAGTCTCTCAGCACATCATTAACTAAGGCTTGGAAAACAGATCTCCATTCTGGATGAAAGTGCAAGCTCTGCCCCCCTGATCCAGGAGTGGTTACTGTGGACACACCTTCGACTCCTCCTCTTCTTATTGATTCACAGAATGCCATTCTGGGAGCAAGCCAGGAAATAAAAGGACACTGCTGCACTTCAGCTGGAGGGGGAAGCAGCTGTCTGTTTCTGGTGGTTGTCCCCCTCAACTTGGGTTTTGTGTTGGACATTTTTTGTGATGTTTACTGTTATGGGATTTCTTTGAGACCTATGTCTGTGGTGAACTTTAATAACATTGTTTTGACTTTCATGACAGGACATTCCTGTGTGTGAATCTTGTGAACTGATTTGGGATTCAGTCTTTTGTTTTGTTTATTTTTTTGTGGTCTTGCCTTGGTTGGGTTTTTGGAACACCCTGGGTCGAGTTCATCAGACCACCCTATTCCATTCATGGGAACAGCTGCATTGACTGTGTTTTGTGATTTAATATGGACTTTTGCAGTCCTTTTTTTTTTTCTGTTCAGCTGTTCCCGTTACCCCAACAAACAACTAGCGTGTTGCTACATGCTGAACTACATTGTGTCGGCTATCCAGGGGTATAAAATAAAATGCCTTTCTTTCGCATCCATGGTGTCCACCGTACTTTGTTGCACCAACCTTCCTAATGGGTCGTAACATAGGGTTTTTAATTTCGACCCAAAAAAAGAAAAAGTTGTTTTAACATAAATGAATAAATCAGGCCTATTAGAGGTCAACTTAACAAAACTATAATCAAAGAATTTGTAACAGAAGTGACTCAAGCAACAAAATGAAACAAACTGACCTAACAAATAACACACAAGGGTAAGCTTAAATAGTGGCTAATCAGCCCAAACAAAAACAGACAAAGGGGATGACACACAAAACGTAACTAAATGAACAGAAGAAAACCCTAAATTCCCCCTCCCATTTCTGCCACTGGTTCGGTTCAATTAGCTGACTCCACCCCGTGGCCAGCTGCTGGTTCACAGCCAAGGGACTGGAGCCACTGAAACTCAAGGAAAAAACAAATGAGAACCATACCATCACAACATAAACTAAAATGTGTGCTTTTTCAGAATAGTTGTGATGCTACATGAAATGGATGTCTCATATTGGTCTGCAAATTAAATCCTGGTTGAACAAAATCAATCTAAGTGTATGTGTAACGCATTTGGGTATCACCTATGTGTGGCTGTAGACATAGCCATCACAGGGCCCAAAATGTTTGTTTAGAAAATGAGACTAAATATGTACAGTATGATGACCCTTTATGTTATAAAAACCAAAATCAGAACTATTCAAACAAGCAATTTAGTCAAAAACAAACTTTAAAGAAATCTTGATTCCTATAGGAATTTTGCTAGTGGGTTACCCTTGAGTTTCCTCTATTTTGTTGTGTAGCCTTTTTATTATTATCATCTTAAAGTCTTACCTGAAGCACAAAGTTTGATTAAACTGGGTACATTTTACACCATCGTGATTTAGTGCTGAGATAAAGTTGTTTATATTTCACCATGGACAGATAGACAGATAGATAGAGAGATGAATAGTTTTATCATAAACAATTTCATGGAAGCAGATTCAGTGAGTCACCAATGAGGTCACTTTGCTTTCTCTTTTAAACTCAAACAAACTTTCCAGCAGTCTCTTAATACCAATCCTTCCATTGTGTGAGTGTGTGTTTGTGGATGGTTTTATGTTAAAGTGCAATGAAAATGTTACTGGAGAAGTTACTAAATGGCATATACGTGGGACTCAATTCCCAGCTGTTAGTTGCATTGAAGCATTTTTTGCTATATGTGTGTACAATGACAGTTTATTAGTCTAAAAGAAGCATATAAGATATTTTTCATGGATGGATGGATGGAGTCAGGAGATAAGGCAATCCAAAGGATAGACTGCAAAAGTACAAAACTTTTATTTAGCATAGACATTAGTGTTAAAACAAAATAGACATTTGTAAACATGTATAACACATACAACCCTCTTTATTTAAGGAAATGTGGAAGGAAGGTATATTATTTTGCTAAACTGTGCCAAAACATTTCCAGAAACTGAAGAAAGCTGAACACCAGAGATAGTCTGA
Organism: Telmatherina bonti; assembly: GCF_933228915.1. Lineage (NCBI taxonomy): Eukaryota > Metazoa > Chordata > Actinopteri > Atheriniformes > Telmatherinidae > Telmatherina > Telmatherina bonti. The sequence goes on along the minus strand of NC_136633.1, from coordinate 22,399,597 downwards.
TTTTAATATTTCATTTCTGTGGTGATTCCTGTTCCCTGGTGGGCGTGGTCAGCTGGGAACTGGAGGCACAGCTGATCCACATTTAAGCAATCAATGCACCACCTATTTAAGACCAGCTCTGCCTGCTATCCAGCGCCAGATTGTTGATTGCCCTGCGGTAAACCAGCTCTCGGCCTCAGCTTACCTTGCTTGTGCTTGACCCTGATTTGTAACCTGTCCTGTCTTCCCCCTGCCAGAGAAAGCCTGCCTGTTCGTTCGTTTGCTCCCCTGCCTGCCTGCCTCCTGATGCTCGCCAGTCTGCCAGTCTCTGAAAGTTCTGCTGGAAGAATTCACAGGAATCTGTGGGAAATCAATAAACCTCTCTCTGTACTCAAAGTGTCCGCTCTTTGGATCCTACTAGCCCCTCACCCACAACAATTTCTTGTTAAACATGCTAGTCTTTTGAAATTATTTGACAAAATATAAAAACACTGTTAGCAGCAACATGAACATCACTTTACTGTTTTTAAACAGAAACAAGGTTTTATAGGTAATGATGTCTGCGAAGAAGCATAATTTAAGATTAAAAACAAGTGAAATGTAAAATAAAGACATTGTTTTAAAACACTAGATAAAAATCAAGTTTAAAAATTCAGCTTTAAAGAAAGTCTAAATTTAGGCTTATAAATAATACCTCTGGAAATGCAGCTGAGAGCAGCTGGGTCTTTAACCTGGATTTTAAAATCAGATCTGTTTTAACAGATGAGGCTTCCTGGGTGTTTTCCAATAGAAGCACAGCAAGTCATGATGGCATCTTTTACTGATTTCTCATTTTTATGTCATTATTTAAAACTTTCTAAGATGTATGTGAACATTATTGTCACATACAACTTATTTACTTTGAACCAGACCAATTTTTCCCTTCGTGATATGTTAATTGATAAAATGTTTGTGACCAAGGTAAAAATAAACTAAAGGAAACTTTGGTGTGTTTCTTCTGCTTCAAAAATGCAAATATTTATCTTTCAGCATTTTAAACCTCTAAAAGTAATAACACACAGCAATGACTATGTTCAAGACAAAAATCAATATGTTTCTTGTTTTCTTTTTGTCCTGCTGAATCAAATTTATTAGTTGTTGTACATATACTTTCAGGTGTTCTTGTGGATGCAAACAATAAAAATGTTTCAGGCTTTTAAGGGTTAAATATTCACTGGGTAGTTACAACTGGAGACACAATCAGAGAAGTGCTTTTAACCCTCTATCCCACCTCCTAATTAGCATTAAGTGTAACTACTGTAACTAGTGGCAGTTTATATTTTCAATAGTCAACTAGTGAACAATTATGATCTCTTTAATAATCATTAAAATCAAACCATGCTTTAACTAGTTAACTGGTAAACATGTTAGAACTTTCTAATTAACAAGTGGTTTTAGATTTTTCCTTCAGTTTGTAGCTAGTCGACATTTTGGATTTTTTTCACTAATTATCAAGTAAAACTTTCTGTCACAGCAGATAACAAGTAAAACAACAACAAAATAAACAGTTTAAAAAAAATGATTACTATAAATGATGAAAATAACTATAAATGATTGGAATTCCACTTGTCAATTAAAAATGCCCATGACATGAGCACATGCTAACTAGTTTGTGCATAGTGACAACTAGTGAATAAAAGTAATGTCTGATATCAAAGATATGTAATAAATACACAACGGCTTGCCATATGCCAGTGGAGATTAAACTTTCACCAAATGTAGAAACTTTTAAATTCAGATTAAAAACATTTCTTTTCTCATGCGCCTATGCATGACATCTGCACAGTAACTTTTACTTAATTCTGCTTCTAATTATTTTAATATAATTTATGATTTTATTATGATTTTGTTATTTGTATTTTCATTTATACTTTTTCTCTGTAATGCTTTTAACGTTTCATGTAAAGCACTTTGAATTGTCTTGTAAGGTGCTATACAAATAAACTTGCCTTGCCTAATGTTTCTTGAATGTTTCCTTTCTCAGTAGTTCCTGAGTAACAAAGCAAATTTTGTGGCCTGTATTGTAAAGTTGTTACCCTATTTTTTTTGTAAAAAAAATCTACTTTTTTTAAAAATGGAAATTAATACAAATAATCCATGACAAAATTTTATTATTATTATTGATCTTATGATCTTTTTACTTGTCTTCTTGGGAATTATAGCAGCAGAATGGTTCAGCCAGAATGATGGTCTGGCAACTGTGTTGTTTTTCATAATTGGAATAAAGAAAAATGACGAGCAAAAAAAAGTTTTGTAGATTTTTTTTAGTCTACAAAAATCAGCAATATTGAAAAATAATGAGAATTGAAATTTCAATGGAATCTGCACCTAAAAAAAAAATAGAATTGAATCTGGAAAGCTGGAAAACTAAGATTCCTGAGAAGTAAATGATTCCAGGCTGACATCTGAACTCCAGTAAACACTGAATCCATACTGTATTCTAGCATTTGATACTGCAGCAATAAACACTACTGTTAAATCAGGGTCAAGAGTTAAATTAATCCATTAAAAATTCTTTGTTGGTCCACAAGAATGATTAAATGATTTTACAGGGTTAACAGGCGAGGAGGAAGTTGGTAGAGAGAGCAGGCAGACTGATGCTAACATCATCAGACGTGTTAGAAAATAATGATACATCAGAATACACATCAGCGTTCGGTTCTACTACTAGTAAAGAAAAATTGCTATATTTCGTCTTGCTCATAGTATCCTGATATATCACAATATATTGTATTGTTGGCCCGTATTGTTATAAATATTGTACCGCCAGATTCTTTACAATACACACCCCTACCTACATCCTGCGATAGTTTTTCTGATTAACAAATTTAAATGTTTGACGAACAAAAAACACTGAATTAAAAATAAATTAAACAACAGTAGCATGAATCGCTCAGAGAACTGAGTAATTAGTACTAAACGACTGCTAGCATTAGCTATTAGTATCAATATTTGCTTTTAGCATTAGCCCTTCTACACAAACAATACATACTTTTTCTGAATTATATTTTTAATACTTACATTTTGCTGCTGTGAAGATTGCCCAAGGAGAGTCAGAAAGGATCCTCTTTTAAGTTTTAATGTTGTGGTTAATCCTGTGTTGTCCTGTTTTTCCTTTGATTCTGGGAGTTTGTCTTTAAAAGCCTCCTGAATCCGGCTGGCCGCAGCTTCGACTGCTTCCTGTCGGCTGAGGATGGGCAGGGCGAGTAAGGCCCACACAGACACGGGAGGTGTTGAAGACCAACAGAGTGAGGAACTTAATAGGTTTTGGATGTCATAAAAGAGGAGATTTTTAAAACGAGCTGTTGAGATGTTTAATTAAAAAAACTAATTTGTCCTGAGGTTGTTTTTTGTTGGAGTTTTTTGTCTTTCACTAAAAAACGTCACAGGAGACAATTCTAAGCACCTAATAAAAGTAATAATCATACTGACAAATCTCGACAAGAATAACTGCCAACATGAAATACAGCCCTCAGTCAGAACTATAGACCACAGGTGTCAAACTCCTGTCCTCGAGGGCCGGTATCCTGCAGGTTTTTGTTGGCTCCATGCTCCAACACAACTGACTGAAATTGATAGATAGGCTGACAAGAAGCTGCTGCATCTATTTGATTTGAATCAGCTGTGTTGGTAGAGGGAAACAACAAAAACCTTCCAGATACCGCCCCCGAGGACTGGAGTTTGACACTCCTGTATATATTAAAAGATGGGTGGAGCCTCCGTGACGTCGCCTGTTGGTTTCTGAAGAGCTGAATTTAAGTTCATTTGGGCGATTCCTACCTTCACCATCTTGACAGTGCCATGCGTGTCTTCTCTCCTGGAAAATACAAAAATGGGCAAAGATGTGGAGCTGAGAGGGGGGCTGTGAGCATGGGGGTGGATGACTGACATCGAGCGATCTCCAAGCTGCCTGTAGCTAAGAGCAAACCGAGCTAACCAGTCGGTAAAAGGAACTAACCACCTAACAGAAGTAAGCGGGCTAAAGTTAAGTCACGCTGTTTATCGGCTAAAAACAGCGGTTGTTCAACATTCATCTCACGTAAGGCAGAAGATCAGGTACCTGTCAATCAAAAGGACACATTCTAAATATGCCAAATTTCAAAATGAAATTACTTTTAAACGGAGGAGTTAGAAAAAAATTCACTCACCCCCACAGTTGTCATGAAGGTAAACCTAAACTATTGATCCAAAAATGTTTTTTTGTACCAGGCGTTAAACATGTTTATTTCTGCTCTGAAGTTGGTCTTTTTAACATGGGAGTCTATAGGAATTTGTTCTGTTTTGGAGCTTCTAGTGGATGAAGGGGACTGATGAACTGCAATTTATGGCACTTCCACATAGGCTTCACTTTTAATCACCGGAGGCTGCTGCTGCTTGGTCCGAACAAAACTACAATATATTTATTCAGTAGTGTAGCCTAGTTTAGTCTGCTTGTCTTCTCTGATTTGTCCCTCCCAGTCTTCAACAGCCCTGTTCTGGAGCAACACATTTAAACAAGAACCATCATCCTCATTTATAAATAAACACCCACGCAAAGATGAGAGGATGAAAGACTGATTTTGTATTCCAAATATAAATATATTGTAAAGCAACATAAGATGTAAAACCATCTTTAACAGCTGGACTTTAACTGCTGAACAGCCAGAGACCTGCAGGTAAACAAATTAGTAAATAACATTACAATAAAGCTTTTCTTTTTCTATCTACATTTGAACTGAAGCAGCATCTAGAAACAAAACTTCCAACATGACGTTAAAGCTGTTTTCATCTACTACAACAAAAAGCACACACACACTTACCTCTCCTTGGTGGTTTTGGGAAATTCGGGACGTTCTCCAGTCACAAATAGATTTCACCACTGGATTTAATCCAGTCCAATTCAATCCATTTGATTTATACAGCACATTTTATGAAATGAAAAATACTTTATTAATCCCCAAAGGGAAATTCAATTTTATAAACATAAACAGTTTCCAAAGTGCTGCACAGAATGAAAATAAAAACAATGTTACAGTACTAAACTATCAATAAATACAAAGTAATACAAATGTGTATAACAGCAAAGGGCAAGGGTAATGGTTTAGCATAACTGGCTTAACCTTCGAAGTACTAACTCTCACCAATGATCTGCCTAATGTTAATGTAATTCTGAAGACATACAAGATTTAAATTGCTTGTTTGTTTCCCTGTTTCATGTGTTGGTCTTGCTGTCCATTGGCAGCCGCCACAATTCTTTAAATTAAAAAATAATAATCGTATGATTTCTATGTTTACTACTAATGTCCACTCGAATTAGGAATAATATCAGAGTAGTTCAGATTGGGGATAAAACTGCCAGGCTGTCAGCCAATCAAAACACGGAGAATTTCCCGCTTCCGTAAAACTCCCCTCCGATTGGTCGAATCGTTTTACCTATGTTGCATTCACTGAAGTCTAGAAATTACAAAACTACCTTCCTCTTTACCGTCATAAGGCGACTCAGTTAAACTTTTTCCTTCTGGACTGAAAAATCATTCGGGGTTTGATGACAAATGTTCGGGGCTGGAGCCTGAGAATGCCCAGGCCAGGCGATAGGATGATAACCAGCAATAAAAAGTCATTGTTGAAACACCATTATATTAATTTTATTTATAAAGACCTTTAGTCCCAGCTAAAGAAAATGTCAAACATTTAACATCGGTGAAATAAAAGCATTGTAAGCATTAATAAAATATAATAAAAGAAGTAAAACAAAAAAAAACCCCATCAGATCCAGACAATGTCTAAGAACAAAGTTTGACTATAACAGTAGGATAACGTCATAATAAATTCTAGACAAATCCATAATCTTCCCATAATAATGCAGAAAAATAATAATGTTCCATTCTGTTGGCTTTCTAATATTATATATCCAAATACTTCTGATACTATTATTAGTATTACGTTCAGTGGGTTACCACTACATTGTAATGAACAAATAATATTTAAAAAAAAAAAAAAAAATTCCCTATTAAGAACAAGTTTTCACTGTTCTCACCCCTAGAAAAAAGTAAGATTGCAAAAAGATCTTTAAAGAAGAAAAGTCTGTTGCTCATCTGTTTTCATTTAGTCTCCATTCATTTCCATACAAAGTGCTTTTTTGATATTGATGTGCAAGGTTTTTTTGGGCTTTTGTTTTCAGTGTTTTCTTGATTTACGCTCAGCATGAATCCCATTGTTCCAACCTATAAATTGATTTGTTCATGTTTATGTGCAGACCCTTTAGATCTCTCCTGTCATGATCTTGTTTACTTCCTAAACGAATTTGTATATTCACTGATCATAAAAACAAACAAAACACCTTCCATAAATAGTCACCAGATGGCAGTATTGCACCCCGTTGTAGAATGAAATTGTATTACTAACAAGTATCATTATAATTTCTGCTTGGACTGGCGAGCTGTCCAGGGTGTACCCTGCCTTTCGCTGCGGGGATGGGCTCCAGCTTCCCTGCGACCCTTCCTCGGACTAAGCCGTGAGGATAATGAATGGATGGATGGATGGATCATTATAATTTAATCAAATCAAGAACACTTTTAATACACTTTATGCAAATTTATGGGCTAAATTAGACAAGTTTTTACCATTAAAAGCTACATATAATTTGTTTTTGTATTATTTTCCGTTCTAATTTTGAGGTGAAAACATAGACTGTATGGGTGAAAGACTATAACTCGCGAATATTTCCGTGTTTTCGGCGAACACGGAAGTGGACGACAGGGAACTATCTTGTGATGGAGCATCTGCATGGCGTTGCAGGAAAGGTTGAAAATGTTGAACTAATTTTTGTGTTCAGATGGACAAACAGGTTAAACGTCCAGGGGTTGGAGTTGGGGTACTGGTGATTGACTCTGCCCACCCTGGCTGTGTTCTTTTGGGGAAACGGAAGAGTGCAGTGGGCAGAGGAACTTACCAGCTCCCCGGTGGTCACCTGGAGTTCGGGTAGGTAGCTTGCTAGCACAATAACAGTTCACAAAGCTTTTACTGACTTACGGTGTAAGTTTGTCACGTATTAATGTATTTATGAATACTGAATAACTCCCGAACTTTTTCAGTAAACACAAAAAACACGATCTGAATGAATCATTTGGAATTTAATGGTAAAATATGGTGCTCAACTTTAAATTAGCTGTTTTTTAAGTGGAGTTTGGTGGAAGGTAATGATCCCGCAGCACACGGCCTGCTCTGACATTAAAGAAGGAAAAGGATTTGGACATAGACCGTACATGAAAGATGGACAGAGCCTTCGGCAGTAAAAAGTGCAGCCTATGCAGTAGTGTATAAAACTGCAGTCCCCCCTTCTTCCACTAGGGGCTGGCTGCAAAACCGAGCAAATCCCCATAGACTCTCATGTTAAAAAGACCAACTTCACAGCCGAAATAAACATGTGTACAGCCTGGTTCAAAAATCCTTTTTTGGTTTAATAGATCAGGTTTATCTTTATGACAACTGTGAGAGGAGTGAATTTTTTTCTAACTTGCCCGTTTAAAAGTAATTTAATCTTGAAGTTTAGCATATATATGGGCGTGTTCTTTTGATTGACAGGTACCCGATCTCCCGCTTGAAGTAAGAAGAATGTAGAACAACCACAGTTTTTAGCCAGTAAACAACGTGGCTTAGCTTTAGCTTGCTTACCTCCGTTCTCTGGTTAGCTCTTATCTCCGGGTTAGTTCGGTTAGCTCTTCGCTACAGAAAGTTCGGAGTTCACTCAATGTCAATCATCCACCATGACTCTTACAGCCCCACTCTCAGCTCCACCTCTTTGCCCATATATGTATTTTCCGGGTGAGATGATGCGCATGCCTCTGCCAAAATGGCGATGATAGGAACCGCCCACCAAGCTTCAATTCAGCTCTTCAGAAACCTATGGGTGACACCACGGAGGCTATGTCCATCTCTTTATATACAGTCTATGGATTTGGATGACCCTGATTTCATGTCTTTGAAAGGGAAACATGGGAAGAATGTGCCCACAGAGAAGTACTGGAGGAAACTGGAGTGCATTTGGTGAATGTCCGCTTTGCTTCAGTGGTAAACTCCATCAAACTGGAGGAGCAGTACCACTATGTCACCATTATCATGCAAGGAGAACTGGACAGGAGGCAGCCTGGAGAGCCAGAGAACCTGGAGCCAGACAAGAATGAAGGTACAAACGGTGGAAATACTGTTTTTAACTTGTCATAATTCATCTGTAGTTCATCAGGTTTAATGCTGAGTATTGACTTCTTGTCTTTCAGGCTGGACCTGGACACGTTGGGACGAGTTTCCTCCAGAGCAGCAACTTTTCCTGCCGCTGGCCGGTCTGAGACAGCAAGGCTTCCAGCCTTTCAGGAGCACGGAAACCCGAATTTCCTTTGTGACATGAGGAGCCTTTCATCGTAAACTGTTATTATTTATTATTATAAAACAACAAATTAAACTTGATGTTGTTGAAAGTGTCTAGTTTGCAGTCATGATGAGATTGCCACTCAGATTTATTCTTTGCAATAATTCCACCTGATGCAAGATGTGGAATTGAAGTGTGGTTTAATTTTCCAGTCAGACCCAATACAGAGTTTCACCACCAGTGTGTGGCGGGTTTAACTCCAGTTTATAGATGTATGTAACAGTGTTTAGGGATGCAAAGATACCTCCTATAAAAAATTGTGCAAGTGAATGCTTTTGAGCACCAAAATGAGTACAAATAAATCCCTATCAGAGTTCACTGGTAAGGGGTATGGACCAGAATGTAAAATGTAATGTGTGATAAATTGTGACATCAGGTGGGTCACCCTGTATCCGTTTTTTAATCCACTGCCATGACCAGGCACCAAATCCCCCAAAATGGTCTTTTCTCACAAAAATAAAACCAAATCCAGATTTTTAGAATGACAGCAGTAATAATTTTGCTTCTGGACAACCAGTGATGAAAACTCGAAATATAAGCCATTTTTAAAACATTGCAAACTTCCTGCATAAGGATGATAAAATAGTTTTTAGTTGGTTATGTTGACATTTATGACAAGGCACCTACATAAACAAAACCAGGGTCTGTCACTGACAAGACCAGATTATCCAATAAGCATTATGGGGACGGTCCCCACTTGGGACCCACGTGGGGGCCACATAGGGCATACACCAGCAGTTTGGACATAAAACAAAATGTATATAAAAGTGAGATAGTTACACCACAGTGTCTAGTGTATTGCTACTGGTACCACTGGCTGAGGGATGTTCGAAATGTCGTTTAACAGTGTATCATTCCCAATATAGACAGTGTTGCTGTGTGGAAGAGGGTCCCTGGAACACTCTGGGCACAGGGACTCGAACAGTTTTATTTCAGCCCTGGTCACTGAGACAATGCCAAATTATGACTTTTAATACGGCACGAGTAATGACTGTTTATGCACCAATGCGCATGTTTGGGACGGCCTTCCCGTCAGTCTCTGTAAAGGTCTATTTCTGCTCCCCTATGTACTAAATCTGGACGTCAATAAAACAGTCTTGCATCGCCGTACTCATATTTCCATATGTCTATTACGTTGCCATGTTGAAGTCAGTTCATTTACTCTGGGGCAATTCTGAGTTCAGAGTTCACTTCCACGTTTTGACACCAGTTGGTAGAGATAATGCTTTGATGTAAAGATTGTAGCTGTCTGAAAACACCAGAAGAATAATAATTTGCTGATCTCACCTTGTGCGTCTTTTTCATGTGCTTTTTATTTGGCGGTTTCTGCATTTTCTTCTTTCTGATTTTCTCTTTTGCTGGTTGTGTCTCAGCTGTACAACTAAACACAACCTCTGCTATTTCGACTGGTATAATATGGATACCAACGGTGGTGTTTTCAGTTGATACTATAGTGTAATCATCGATATTTTAGTCTGTTCGTCTCCTCTGTGCAGGATGAGCTGCTGCATTCAATCAAAGCCTCTTCATGTACCATCACGTGACTCAGCTACACAGGTAAATGAGGAAGCAAATGGCCTCCCGCCAGCAGCACACACACCACCAGCTGTTGAGAAGTATGGACCAGAATGTCAGATGCAACAACAGACTTGCTAATCGCATGACACCAGGTGCTTCATCTTGCAGTCCCCTAAATTACCGGCTGAAAGACTCCCAGCATCTTCTTAAATAAGGAGTTTAAAGTTGTTTTTCGTGGATTTGGTTCACTGCTATGACGATGCACTTCCATGCCCAAAATCTGCCTTTCTTGGCAAGATAATACTACATTTTTAAACACAGCATGTTAAATAAATGCTTTGGACAATCTTATTTAAAAGTATCAGTATCTGCAATACTCCTTTTTACTTACTCATTTTTACTTGATATAGAAAAATAGAGCGTAACATGACAATTATTTTAAAATTTTGTATATTACACCATGAAAGAGATTTTGGATTTGGATACTGGACACAGTTTTAAAACTTTTGTTTTATTGATACTTGAAAAACTTTTGGTCATGTAACTCATGAAAAGTTTATTATATAACAGAGGGGTTCCCAAATCTATAGATGGAATTTTATCCTTATAGTGCACCCACCAGTCAATGCCCATGAGATAGAGAAACAGTTTTCTCCTTTTAAAATAAGTGCTGGGGTCAGACAGGCATCATGTGTCCTGTTTTTTTTTTTGTCTGTGGTTCATTGTACGACAGGTTGCATTGATGTATGCAGATGATGTCATTTTAACTGTTATAATGCTGCTGCTCAACAGTTGAGGGTCTGCTCACAGTACGGCTACAAGTATCACATTAAGTAAATGTAAAGAGGATAAACATGATGGGGGGTCATCCATTCATCTGTGCTTCTGTCCATCTATCCATGAATCCATCCATCCGCCCGTCCATCCATCCATCCATTTTCTGCCGTTTATGCGGGGTTGGGTCGTGGGGGCAGCAGCCTAAGCAGGGAAAACCAGACTTCCTTCCACATTTGTCAGCTCATCAGCTGGATCTCGTGGCGTTCTCTGGCCAGCCGAGAGATATAATCCCTCTAGTGTGTCCTGTGCAGAGGAAACTCATTTCGGTCTCTTGTCTTCGCGACTCTTGTTTTTTTTTAACTACCCACTGCTGATGATTATACGTGAAGGCAGCCCCTTCACCACAACAGATTGGTAGAGTCCACATCACTGCAGACGCTGCACGGATCCACCTGCAGACCTCCCACTCTATCCTTCCCTCACATATAAACAAGACCCTGAGCTACATGAGCTCCACTTAGACCTCATTCCTAACATGAACAGGACATAACCTGCTTTATCTTAAACTTTCTATCTGTTATTGGTCTGGTAGTATCCTGTACATCTTATGTAGAAACGCATGAGTAGATAAACTCTGTAAACATGATCTTATCTCTGATGGACCCGAACAGACTTCAGTCAGGATCTCTTTTGTATGTGGAGTCACTTGGAGTCCGATTGTAAATCTGGTTCTTTGTGTCTTCCGCAATGTAAAATGAATGAATGAATGAAAAAAATCCAATTTAAATTCTTTTCACAGATGTATAAAATGTTTAATTCCATCAATGACTGGAAGGAATTTGACATTTACGCAAAACAAACATTCAACAACTAAAGCTGCAGCTGTTAATATGAAATATACATTATTGTTCATTCACAAAATGCTTTTGCATTTATTCTAAAATGTGATAAAACAGCAGATTAAATCAGGATGTAAGACTGAATAAAAGAAAAGCATCTTTTCTCTTCACATCAAGTTGGCTGTGGTGATGCCTGCTGCTAACAGCACGGTCCAAAGGGTCGCCATGGCGGTTGCTACGGCACCGTTAAAGGTCTTATCGTGGGCGTAGGTGATGATGTGGAGAGCTCCGCTGTAGGCCTGCTCACAAGTCGGCTGGATCTGATCCTCTGGGAGGAGGAAGCCGTGTGTCCCATTGTCTCTCAGCTCAAAGATGTAGGCTAATGAGATCCCCAGCATCCGGGCCCAGTCTCTGGATGAGCCAGAGTTGGGGTCTGAAGAAAGGTTTATTTTAAGGTTAGGTAAAATGAGGTAGTAGTCAGTTGTTTCTGCAGTAAATACATACATAATATATCTGGTGAGGCTCCAACTTTGTAGTATTTCCCGTGGACGTTGTAAATAGCATCGGCTGCTTTCAGTCCCACTTCCATCTGAGGAACCAGAAAATAGCTTTTGTCAGGTAATCACTGCAATGCACAAGACTACTTTCGTGCTCTAATACGAGTCTAAAACAGGAGATTTGGAGAGTAAAATGTTCTGGGGCTTCATCTGTATTCATGGCTCCATCCTGCGATCGACATATTACGGCAAAATGAGTAGAGAATTCAGTCACTTGAAAAACATGAGAAATGTGCTCCTAATGTATGACGCCATCTTCGATATGTCGCACAAACACTGGTGGGGATGTGAGAACAGAGTGAGGAAACACTGCAGTCACAGTGTGCTTCTAGAAATATCAGCTTGAGGACTGAAGCTGTTTCTCACACACAACCATCTCCAGGGTTTACAAAGTAGGTCTGAAAGAGAAAATATCTAGTTGTTGATGTCAGAGGAGAATGGACAGACTGGTTGGAGATGATAGAAAGGCAACATGAAGTCAATTACGCGCTAGTTCCAATCAAGATATGCAGTCTCTGAACACAAAACATGTTCAACCTTGAAGCAGATGGTGTACAGTCACTTTTTCCCCAACTCCTCGGTAAGGAAAGTAGCTGTCAGGGAAGGTAGAGGGGTCTAGTATCCGCTAGACCCCTCTAGTAAGCTCTGTTTCCTCCACGGGGTTCAGGATGGCTAGGGGTGGGTCAGTACGCATTCTTTTTGCATTTCCAGTAAAAAACACAGAAGGGACCCACGGCATCTGATCCAACCCGTACTATATTTGTTTCACATTTCCATTGTTATCGATCTGATCCTCGAGGCAGACCTTAACACACTGCAATCAGTGAAAGAAACGTCACTTTTGTTTGGAAAAATCTTCATGTTTAAACACAAAATGAATTTTTGTTACTGTTCGAAGAAAGAAGACAAACTTCTGGATTTTCACCATTCACCTTTGTTTCATTGCTTTTCTTTGTTATATTTAAAAGAAGGTGTCATGCTGCGATGACGTCATGCTATTTCATAGCTGACGTAGCTGATTGCTACTAAATACTGGGAAAGGCTAGAGCTAGCACCGCTTACAGCAGCAGAAGACCACACTAGGTGTCACTTCTGTCAGTAAGAACAGGAAACTGAGGCTACAATTCACACTGACTCACCAGAACTGAAAATAAAAGATGGAGAAACGTTGCTGGTCTGATGAGTCTCCAATTCAGCTCCACATGCTTTCTTGACCCCCATTTGTCCATGAATACCAGCATGACCTGGTTTAACCAGCACAGCCTATCTGAGTCCTGCTGCTGACCATGTCCGTCCCTTTATAAGCACAGTTTAGCATCTTCTAATGGAAACTTCCAGCAGGATGATGCAACATGTCGCAAAGTTCACATCATCTTCAACATGATGATGAGTTCACTGTCCTCCAACGGCCTCCACAGTCACCAGATCTACATCCAACAGAACAGCTTTGGGATGTGGTGGAACGGGAGATTCTCATGGTGATGAGGTGGAACGGGAGATTCTCATGGTGATGTGGTGGAACAGGAGATTCTCATGATGAAGAGGTGGAACAGGAGATTCTCATGATGTTGTGGAACGGGAGATTCTCATGTTGATGTGGTGGAACGGGAGATTCTCATTATGACGTGGTAGAACGGGAGATTCTCATGGTGATGTGGTGGAACGGGAGATTCTCATGGTGATGTGGTGGAACGGGAGATTCTCATGGTGATGTGGTAGAACGGAAGAGTCTCATGGTGATGTGGTGGAACGGGAGATTCTCATGGTGATGTGGTGGAACAGGAGATTCTCATGATGAAGAGGTGGAACAGGAGATTCTCATGATGTTGTGGAATGGGAGATTCTCATGGTGATGTGGTGGAACAGGAGATTCTCATGATGAAGAGGTGGAACAGGAGATTCTCATGATGTTGTGGAATGGGAGATTCTCATGGTGATGTGGTGGAACGGGAGATTCTCATGATGATGAGGTGGAACGGGAGATTATCATGATGTGGTGGAACGGGAGATTCTCATCATAATGTGGTGGAACGGGAGATTCTCATCATAATGTGGTGGAACGGGAGATTCTAATCATGATGTGGTGGAACGGGAGATTCTCATGATGACGAGGTGGAACGGGAGATTCTCATGATGATGTGGTGGAACGGGAGATTCTCATGATGATGAGGTGGAACGGGAGATTATCATGATGTGGTGGAACGGGAGATTCTCATCATAATGTGGTGGAACGGGAGATTCTCATCATAATGTGGTGAAACGGGAGATTCTCATCATGATGTGGTGGAACGGGAGATTCTCATCATAATGTGGTGAAACGGGAGATTCTCATGATGATGTGGTGGAACGGGAGATTCTCATGATGATGAGGTGGAACGGGAGATTATCATGATGTGGTGGAACGGGAGATTCTCATCATAATGTGGTGGAACGGGAGATTCTCATCATAATGTGGTGAAACGGGAGATTCTAATCATGATGTGGTGGAACGGGAGATTCTCATGATGATGAGGTGGAATGGGAGATTCTCATGATGATGAGGTGGAACGGGACATTCTTCTGATGTGGTGGAACGGGAGAATCTCATGATGAGGTGGAACGGGAGATTCTCATGATGATGTGGTGGAACGGGACATTCTCATGATGATGTGGTGGAATGGGAGATTCTCATGATGATGAGGTGGAACGGGACATTCTTCTGATGTGGTGGAACAGGAGAATCTCATGAAGTGGTGGAACGGTAGATTCTCATGGTGATGTGGTGGAACGGGAGATTCTCATGGTGATGTGGTGGAACGGGAAATTCTCATGGTGATGTGGTGGAACAGGAGATTCTCATGATGAAGAGGTGGAACAGGAGATTCTCATGATGTTGTGGAATGGGAGATTCTCATGGTGATGTGGTGGAACGGGAGATTCTCATTATGATGTGGTGGAACGGGAGATTCTCATGATGATGTGGTGGAACGGGAGATTCTCATGATGATGAGGTGGAACGGGAGATTCTCATGATGATGAGGTGGAACGGGAGATTCTCATGATGATGTGGTGGAACGGGAGATTCTCATGATGATGTGGTGGAACGGGAGATTCTCATGGTGTAGTGGAACAGGAGATTCTCATGATGATGAGGTGGAACAGGAGATTATCATGATGTGGTGGAACGGGAGATTCTCATCATAATGTGGTGGAACGGGACATTCTGATGATGTGGTGAAACGAGAGATTTTAATCATGATGTAGTGGAACGGGAGATTCTCATGATGATGTGGTGGAATGGGAGATTCTCATGGTGATGTGGTGGAACAGGAGATTCTCATGATGATGAGTTGGAACAGGAGATTCTCATGGTGATGTGGTGGAACTGGAGATTCTCATTATGATGTGGTGGAATGGGAGATTATCATGAAGTGGTGGAACGGGAGATTCTCCTCATGATGTAGTGGAACGGGAGATTCTCATGATGATGTGGTGGAACGGGAGATTCTCATGATGATGTGGTGGAATGGGAGATTCTCATGATGATGTGGTGGAACGGGAGATTCTCATGATGATGAGGTGGAACGGGAGATTCTCATGGTGATGAGGTGGAACGGGAGATTCTCATGATGATGAGGTGGAATGGGAGATTCTCATGGTGATGAGGTGGAACGGGAAATTCTCATGGTGATGAGGTGGAACGGGAGATTCTCATTGTGATGTTGTGGAACGGGAGATTCTCATGATGATGAGGTGGAACGGGAGATTCTCATGATGATGAGGTGGAACGGGAGATTCTCATGATGATGTGGTGGAACGGGAGATTCTCATGATGGTGTGGTGGAACGGGAGATTCTCATGATGATGAGGTGGAACGGGAGATTCTCATGATGATGTGGTGGAACGGGAGATTCTCATGATGATGAGGTGGAACGGGAGATTATCATGATGTGGTGGAACGGGAGATTCTCATCATAATGTGGTGGAACGGGAGATTCTCATCATAATGTGGTGAAACGGGAGATTCTCATCATGATGTGGTGGAACGGGAGATTCTCATCATAATGTGGTGAAACGGGAGATTCTCATGATGATGTGGTGGAACGGGAGATTCTCATGATGATGAGGTGGAACGGGAGATTATCATGATGTGGTGGAACGGGAGATTCTCATCATAATGTGGTGGAACGGGAGATTCTCATCATAATGTGGTGAAACGGGAGATTCTAATCATGATGTGGTGGAACGGGAGATTCTCATGATGATGAGGTGGAATGGGAGATTCTCATGATGATGAGGTGGAACGGGACATTCTTCTGATGTGGTGGAACGGGAGAATCTCATGATGAGGTGGAACGGGAGATTCTCATGATGATGTGGTGGAACGGGACATTCTCATGATGATGTGGTGGAACGGGAGATTCTCATGATGATGAGGTGGAACGGGACATTCTTCTGATGTGGTGGAACAGGAGAATCTCATGAAGTGGTGGAACGGTAGATTCTCATGGTGATGTGGTGGAACGGGAGATTCTCATGGTGATGTGGTGGAACGGGAAATTCTCATGGTGATGTGGTGGAACAGGAGATTCTCATGATGAAGAGGTGGAACAGGAGATTCTCATGATGTTGTGGAATGGGAGATTCTCATGGTGATGTGGTGGAACGGGAGATTCTCATTATGATGTGGTGGAACGGGAGATTCTCATGATGATGTGGTGGAACGGGAGATTCTCATGATGATGAGGTGGAACGGGAGATTCTCATGATGATGAGGTGGAACGGGAGATTCTCATGATGATGTGGTGGAACGGGAGATTCTCATGATGATGTGGTGGAACGGGAGATTCTCATGGTGTAGTGGAACAGGAGATTCTCATGATGATGAGGTGGAACAGGAGATTATCATGATGTGGTGGAACGGGAGATTCTCATCATAATGTGGTGGAACGGGACATTCTGATGATGTGGTGAAACGAGAGATTCTAATCATGATGTAGTGGAACGGGAGATTCTCATGATGATGTGGTGGAATGGGAGATTCTCATGGTGATGTGGTGGAACAGGAGATTCTCATGATGATGAGTTGGAACAGGAGATTCTCATGGTGATGTGGTGGAACTGGAGATTCTCATTATGATGTGGTGGAATGGGAGATTATCATGAAGTGGTGGAACGGGAGATTCTCCTCATGATGTAGTGGAACGGGAGATTCTCATGATGATGTGGTGGAACGGGAGATTCTCATGATGATGTGGTGGAATGGGAGATTCTCATGATGATGTGGTGGAACGGGAGATTCTCATGATGATGAGGTGGAACGGGAGATTCTCATGGTGATGAGGTGGAACGGGAGATTCTCATGATGATGAGGTGGAATGGGAGATTCTCATGGTGATGAGGTGGAACGGGAAATTCTCATGGTGATGAGGTGGAACGGGAGATTCTCATTGTGATGTTGTGGAACGGGAGATTCTCATGATGATGAGGTGGAACGGGAGATTCTCATGATGATGAGGTGGAACGGGAGATTCTCATGATGATGTGGTGGAACGGGAGATTCTCATGATGGTGTGGTGGAATGGGAGATTCTCATGATGATGTGGTGGAACGGGAGATTCTCATGATGATGAGGTGGAACGGGAGATTCTCATGGTGATGAGGTGGAACGGGAGATTCTCATGATGATGAGGTGGAATGGGAGATTCTCATGGTGATGAGGTGGAACGGGAAATTCTCATGGTGATGAGGTGGAACGGGAGATACTCATTGTGATGTTGTGGAACGGGAGATTCTCATGATGATGTGGTGGAACGGGAGATTCTCATGATGATGAGGTGGAACGGGAGATTCTCATGATGTAGTGGAACAGGAGATTCTCATGATGATGAGGTGGAACAGGAGATTATCATGATGTGGTGGAACGGGAGATTCTCATCATAATGTGGTGGAACGGGACATTCTGATGATGTGGTGACACGAGAGATTCTCATGATGATGTGGTGGAACGGGAGATTCTCATGATGATGTGGTGGAATGGGAGATTCTCATGATGATGAGGTGGAACGGGACATTCTTCTGATGTGGTGGAACGGGAGAATCTCATGATGAGGTGGAACGGGAGATTCTCATGATGATGTGGTGGAACGGGACATTCTCATGATGATGAGGTGGAACGGGACATTCTTCTGATGTGGTGGAACAGGAGAATCTCATGAAGTGGTGGAACGGTAGATTCTCATGATGATGTGGTGGAACCGGAGATTCTCATGATGATGTGGTGGAACGGGAGATTCTCATGATGATGTGGTGGAACGGTAGATTCTCATTATGATGTCGTGGAACCGGAGATTCTCATGGTGATGTGGTGGAACAGGTGATTCTCATGATGATAAGGTGGAACGGGAGATTCTCGTCATGATGTTGTGGAACGGGAGATTCTCATGATGTAGTGGAACAGGAGATTCTCATGATGATGAGGTGGAACAGGAGATTCTTATGATGTGGTGGAACGGGAGATTCTCATGATGATGTGGTGGAACGGGAGATTCTCATGATGATGTGGTGGAACGGGAGATTCTCATTATGATGTGGTGGAACGGGAGATCCTCATGGTGATGTGGTGGAACAGGTGATTCTCATGATGATAAGGTGGAACAGGAGATTCTCATCATGATGTGGTGGAACGGTAGATTCTCATCATAATGTGGTGGAATGGGAGATTCTCATGGTGATGTGGTGGAACGGGAGATTATCATGGTACATACCACATACATCCCATTTAAAGCTAAACTCTTAGTATTTTGTAACATAAATAAATGAAAAGGTTTATTTGTATCTATCTGAAATGGAACTGGTGCAAAGCGGGATCTAAACATTTTGTTCTGTAACACGTTCATTATTTATTCATTAACCAATTTATTTATTTGCTATGTTATTTACTAACTTATCAGCTGATGTATTGCCGCCTTTAGTGACTAACTGACCTCCTTACTGAACCAGCCAATCTTTTGGACACTTATTTGCATCCTGGTGACAAAGTTTCATAACAGCTACTGCACATAAACATTAGTAATGATCTCAAAATCTGAGGCAGTATTTGGAACAATTTTAAAGCTTCTCAACTAATCCTGCTCCAGGTTTGTACTTTTTTCTTCATAATTGAAAGCCATACATGCATCATCCTGCTTTGCATAGAATAATTCTCTCTGGAGATTATTACCTGCATCAGCGTCTCTGCAAACAACAGACAGGCCTTCATTCTCTACTATCAGTGTTTTGCAGCTTCCTGCAGTTCTGCCTTGCCAGCGGAAGGCTGACGGTTCTTGAATGTCAAGTGTGTTGCTGACATCTGTCACGGTACCATGCATGTGGTTCCATACGCTGTGTAAAGTCCTGATGGATTTAACTCTTGCAGAATTCAGCTACTGTACTGTAAACTCTGTATCCAACAGAGATCTGCACGAGTTCAGCGTCTGATGAAATATGCAGAGACTTATGTAAAGCATGCAACCCTGTGTTTGTATATGTACATACCAGCTCATCGTAATTGGAGGCGCTGAAGTCGGGGTGTCCGTAGGGAACCAGGAGCAGCTGGCTGTAGGAGTGGATGGTGAGGAAACACAGGAAGTCGTCCTTTCTGCTTCCTACGAAGTAAGTTACAGCTTGGGCCTCGGGCTCGGATATGGGTCTCGTCCCGCAGTAGATTTCTGAGCTGCAGTTTGTTGAGGCTCCGACAGCTGCAAATGTTGGAAGAAACCTCAAAACAACTAAACATGGAAGCACTTTCTCACCACTTACACCTTTCAACATGGAAAAATCTTTTTTTTGTTTTGTTCCCTTTTATTACTTTTATTTCTTAATTATGCTGCACATGTGGGCAAAAAGGCCAGAGAAATTACACATGTATATGTAGAAGCCCATTCTCACCATTTGTCAATGCTTTTATTTATATATAAATAGATGAAAGATGTATGGCAGCCTATTTGCACCACTTGTAAATCAGAAATATTGACTAAGTATCTTATTATTATGTTGAAAATATTATTTTTATTATCAGGTTCAAAATTCTTAAAATATAAAAACTAAGAAAAACCACTAAATAAGACTTTTTAATCTCTTGCTCCAAATATGAACAATTAAATGTACTTCTGGAAGTAAAAAGTAAAAATAAGGATGATTATCATAATGATGAGAATTAAAGTAATAATCACTCTGGGAAAATCACTATTATAAAAGAGTGCTTTGCACTGTGGCCTCAGCCAGAAGGTTGCTGGTTCGGTCCTCGGCATGTTCTCCCCGTGTATGCGTGGGTTCTCTCCGGATACTCCGGCTTCCTCCCACCGTACAAAGACATGCATGTTAGGTTAATTGTTTACTCTAAATTGCCCATAGGAGTGAATGTGAGCGTAAGTGGTTGTTTGTCTCTGTGTGGCCCTGTGATGGATTGGTGAGCTGTCCAGGATGTACCCTGCCTTTCGCCCAAAGACTGCCGGGATAGGCTCCAGCTTCCCTGCAACCCTTAATTGGACTAAGCAGTTTGGATAATGAAGGAAACTGATCTGGAGATAAAGATTTAAAAAAAAAAAAAAAACTCACAAATGTTTTTTTTATTGTGTAATTGTGCTGCAAATGTAGGCATTTGCGGCACAGTTACACAAATCCCCCAGAGGAAATAGGCATGTGATTTCATGTAATTTTCATGGCTCATTCCAGCCACTCAAGAATAAAAAATATCTCATATGAGATTTAATTTACAATATAGGCAGCTAGAGTTCTAACGATTAGATAAAAAATTAATGTAATTAGATTCAAAGTAATTATGAGATCAAATTGTTCAATTTTTATTAATCTTTTATTTATAAATTTCCTCTTATAATTATGTTGGAAATTTGGGCAAAACCCCAGAAGATTTTTATCTTTATAATAACCTTTTATCTCATCGTGACTTTTTGGTCTCATAATAATGCCTTTAAATGTTATAATTATTACTATAAATCTCATAATCACAACATACTTTGTAAGTATTGAATCTTAAGTGACAGGAAGGGGCTTCCATATGTAACAATGAGCAAATTCAGCTCAAACTTTGACAAACAGAAGAGAAAAGCAGCAATAACACTTACTGCCCCAGTTGGCTTCAAAGTTGCGGTTGAGGTCGGTGCCATAACAGTCGCCTGAAGGTCCCGGCGACCTGTTTTTCCTTCACAGTCGAGTCTGAACAGTTCAGAACGCTGAGTCAGTCAATAAGAGACTCATTCAGGAATGTATTAAACGGCCACTTGACATTTCTGTAAATATGAAATCTGTCCTTCTGCTGCTGCTGCATTCTTTCCCCACTCATCACAAACAAAATGATTTCATCTTGTAAGCATGTGAAGCAGTAGAAATAATTTCCCAAAATGATTAAACTGCAGATAATTTCTCCTAAACAATCAGCAATCCTTTCATATCCTGCACTTTCAGAGCCTAAAGACGAGTACTGACTGTGCTGTCCTTCCAGGAGTAGATGTAGCCATCGATGTTGAGCACCGGCGTGACGTAGAAATCCATGTTCTTCATCATCGTTTCCATTTTTCGATCTGTTTTGTATGTTTGCAGAATCTGGTTAAAAAGGACAAGA
The DNA here is from genome assembly GCF_933228915.1 of Telmatherina bonti. NCBI lineage: Eukaryota > Metazoa > Chordata > Actinopteri > Atheriniformes > Telmatherinidae > Telmatherina > Telmatherina bonti. Next base: position 22,377,883 of record NC_136633.1, on the reverse strand, counting down.
AAAATCTTGTTTGAAGATTAACAGAAGACATGCTGGACACAGACGTTTAACAATTAAAAACACAAGTAAAAATCTTATTTTATTTTGTTTTTTTTTGTCAGGCGTGTCAAATATATGACCTTGGGGCCAAAACTGGTTAGCAAGAGAGTCCAGTCCGGCCCGGGGGAGGGATTTGGGAAACGTGAAAATTGAGACTATTAAAGACACGCTTCCCTGCTTAGGCTGCTGCCCCCGCGACCCGACCCCAGATAAGCGGCTGAAAATGAAGATGATGAAGATGAAGAAGTTATGCTTGCAGAGATTCCGACTTTTTCAGACTTCCAAAATACTTTGAGGTTTCAAACTTTATTTCAAGTTTTCAATTTTCAGACAGACTTTCTAAGGATTCTAACATTATAGAAAGAGCATGGTTTGACCTCAAATTCAAACCTACAATTTAAAACATCTTATACTGAGTAGATGTTACTTATAATTTAAAAGATGTTTTGACAACTTTGGCTCCTACAAGCTATTTTATAAAATTAAACCAGAATTTTTTCATTGATGAAAATGAATCTGCTGTTTGTTTGATGTGTCAATCATAATTATGGAATATCTTAAGTTTAAAGTGGAACTATTATGTGCATTTCAGGCTAATTTATTTTTATTTCTGAGCCCAGAAGGGCTGGGATTGATCGAGTTATTGTCACAAATCACTTTATTTACTTCAGAGCGACCCTCTCCGTAGGCTGTCAGATCAGCCTGTGGGCAAAACGAGTGGATTGAGACTCTTCCACATTAAGCCCCGCCTCCCGCCACTGCACTACATCGGGAGCCCGCACCGCAACTGCTTTTGCCGTCAATGTAACATCTCATAAACAGAAGGATTAGGCTCATATGAACTCAATAAAAGAACCCAAAATACAATGTCAACACATAGCATACAGCCCTACATGTTGGAACCTGAATCAGACCCTGAAAACGAAGTGGAAAACAGCAACCCACAGCAACGAATGCAGCAGGATGTCTCTCTTTGGTAAACTCACCAGCCACCGTTGGAAATAACTTCATCTGATGTTTTCCACCCGCCTGATGTATTTGTACATGCCCTTGTTAACCAGTAGAAGGTAACCAATCACCGAACCTTATCCCCCGGGACGTCACAAGGATTTCCAAGTAGCAAAAACTCTCTAAAACGACGCGTTTTTCATTGCCATGGAAACCGAATGGAGAGCATGCTGGAACTCAAACTCAAACATGCGCTTAGGTAATAAAAAACAGTGCCGTTCACATATCTGATGAGGATTCAACACTGTTAACACTGTAGAAAGCTCAGAAAACTCCAAATACCATAATAGCACCCCTTTAAACAATGTTGTATTGAGTTTGTTAATCCACTCTTTTCACAAAATGAAGTCCTTCTCATGCAATTTCTGTTAAACATGGTTTCAGACTAGGATATTAATAATCACTTTGTAAAAAATTAAGCAGATATCAAAGAAAGTGTTTTCAAACCCTAATGATTTCTATTTTAGGAAAAGTGTGAAAATGTGTGGAAAAAAGATTTTTTCAACAAATTAATTTTAATGTTACCTGCCAACAACTCAATCTCTAATAATAAGGGTTCTGTTGCCATCATGTGTGACATTGAAAGCATGTTTCATCAGTTTCATGTCAAAGGAGAGGACCAAGATTATTAAGATTCCTCTGGTGGGAGAATGGAAACTTAGAAACTGCACCACTGACCTATCGGATGGAAGTTCACTTGTTTGGAGCAGCCTCATCTCCTGGCTGTGCCAATTTTGGCCTAAAATATTTGGCAGCACAAGGAAAGGATCAGTTCAGTGAAAACACTGTGCATTTCATTCAGAGGAATTTCTATGTAGATGATGGTTTAGCAAGTGTTAATATGGAAGCAGAAGCCATCCAACTTGTCAAAGAATCAAGAGAACTTTGTCTCACTGGTAAGTTAAGACTTCACAAGTTTGTTTCAAACAGTGAAAAGGTGTTGGTAACCATCCCAGTAGCAGAATGTGCGACTGCCGAAGATTGAGACATGTCTTTGAGTTTACCACATATAGAGAGGGCTCTTGGAGTAGAGTGGTGCATCACATCAGACTCATTCAAGTTCAGAGTTCGGGTGAAACCCAGTTTCTTCTCTAGAAGAAGTGTGCTCTCTACTGTAGCATCTATATATGATCCCCTCGGGTTTATTGCACCATTTGTGCTTTTGGGAAAGCAAGTACTCCAACAAATGTGCAAAGAGAAGATTGGCTGGGATGAAGAACTTCCAGAAAACTTAAAGCCACAATGGGAATCCTGGATTAGGGACTTGCCTAAATTAGCAGAAATGCAAATCAAAAGATGCTTCCTACCTACGAAGTTTGGCAATGTCAGAAAATATGAGCTTCACCATTTTGCTGATGCAAGTATCTCTGGATATGGTGAATGTTCTTACCTGTGAGCTATCAATGAATCAGGTGAAGTCCATTGTTCTCTGGTAATGGGGAAATCAAGAGTATCCCCAATCAATGTCATAACCGTACCAAGACTTGAACTCACTGCAGCTGTTATTGCAACTCAAACCAGCAAAATGCTTTGAAAAGAGCTGGAAATCCAAGATCTGAACGAGTTTTTTTGGACGGATTCAAAAGTTGTTCTTGGTTATATAAATAATGATGCCAGAAGATTCCAGGTCTTTGTTGCCAATCGCATACAGAGAATTCAATCCATAACGAATCCTGAACAGTGGGCTTATGCTGCCTCTGAGAACAATCCAGCAGACCATGCTTCTCGAGGTATGACTGCTGAACAGCTTAAGACCTCAAACTGGTTCACAGGACCAACATTTCTTTGGCAAAAACAACTACCTGACAGAGAATGTAAGGTGAGAGACATCATGGAAAATGATCCTGAGCTTAGGAAGGCTTTTGTATTTAACACAAAGACAGAAGAGAGCAGATCATTTTTGGACCTCCTACAAAATTTCTCTGATTGGTCAAGGCTGATAAGAGCAGTATCTAGACTGAGACGGAAGGTGAAAGAATGCAAGACTGGTAATCCAAAGACCAGTGAAAGTACTACCCTTGAAGAAAGGAAGGAAACAGAGCTAGTTATTATCAAGCAAGTTCAAGAAGAAGCATTCTCAAGTGAGATAAAAAGCTTAAGTTAAAGAAAGAACTTGTCAAGAGTGCACACAGTAAGATCTACAAGTTAAATCCATTCTTGGATAAAGACGGCGTCTTAAGGGTTGGAGGATGTTTAAGTCAAGCTGCATTGCATCCACATGTGAAGCATCCAGCAATACTACCAAAGAGTCACATATCATGTTTGCTCATTAAACATTTTCATGAAAGAATACATCACCAAGGACGAGGAATGACGATCAACGAACTGCGAGCCAATGGATGGTGGATCCTGGGATGCAGCAGTGCAGTGTCGTCACATATTTCAAATGTGTTAAATGTAGGAAGGACAGAAGATGTACAGAAGAACAGAGAATGAGTAACTTGCCTCAAGAAAGAATGCAAACAACCCCACCTTTTACTTACACTGGCATGGACTGTTTTGGTCCCTTCCATGTTAAGGAAGGAAGGAAAGACATGAAAAGATATGGTCTCCTATTTACTTGCCTTTGTTCGAGAGCCATACACATTGAGGTTATAGATAACATGTCAACTGATGCATTTATCAATGCTCTGAGAGCATTTCTTGCTATAAGAGGACATGTTCGTCAACTAAGATGTAACCAAGGTACCAACTTTGTTGGTGCAAGAAGAGAGTTTATGGAACTCATGAACGGAATGAATCAAGAAAAGGTGAAGGGAATGGGATGCGAGTTTCTTATGAACCCTCCAGCAGCAAGTCATATGGGTGGCGTCTGGGAGAGGCAAATAAGAACAATAAGAAGTGTTCTTTCGACCAGTCAAACGCCTTGATTGCACCTCTTTAAGAACATTCTTATATGAAGTCATGGCTATCATTAACAGCAGGCCACTCACTGCAGAACACCTAAATGATCCATCTGGGCCTGAACCTTTAACTCCAAACCACATTCTTACAATGAAATCCACTGTCATTTTGCCCCCACCAGGACAGTTTGTAAGTGAAGATCTTTATCTCCGTAAGAGATGGCGACAAGTGCAATATTTGGCTAACAAGTTCTGGACTCGATGGAAGAAGGAATATCTTCTGAACTTACAACAAAGACAAAAATGGAACAGGAACAGAAGAAACTTGAAGGTGAATGACATTGTTCTTCTCCAAGATAATCTAGCACCACGCTGTGAATGGAAGCTGGCAAGAAGTCTATTTGGGGTCAGACAGTAAAGTCAGAAGAGTGAAGCTGTTAGTGAAAGACACTACAGTTGATAAGAAAGGGAAACCCATAATTAAGACTGCATTTCTGGAAAGACCCAAACAAAAGGTTACTCTGCTTGAAGCAGAACAAGATAGCTAATACCTTGCTTGAAAATCTGTATTGATTTGGAGAGGACTGTTGAAGATTTGATAATTTTCTTACACCCCAAATGCTAAGAATTTTGAGAAATCTCACATAAAAGAGTGTGTGATTTGGTGGGAGTGTAACTGTGGTAATCATGTTGTTTAGAATAGTTGTTTAATTTCCAATATTGTGTATTTGTGTTTGCCTTGTAATTAGTTAACAATTAGGAATTTTAAGTTTAATTTATCACAGAGTTAAAGAAGTGTAAAGTACTTGTGCTTTTATTTTGGTACACCTAAAGTTATTTCCTGTTGGGCTGCTCTCGTTAGAGCTTGACAATAAGCAGGGTACAAGCGCCTTCAGAAATGAGATGCTGCAGGGTGAAAGATTTTGACTGGGACATTTCTGAAGGACTGAATAGTTCCCTTGCAAGGAGCATGCAGCCAGCGAGGTATTTGTTTATTTACTTATATTTTACTTTAGCAAAACGTTATTTACTGGCTGTGTATGTGGTTTATATGTCAAATTGACACTGTGTTTATTTTTTCTTTAATATTTTTGTTCAGTTTTCACAGTGCCGTTTGTGGAGAAGTCTACAAATAAACCTCTCACAAGAAAGCCACTTGTGTCTGCTTGTGCTTCGAGGGAATTAATAAAGTTAGTATTACTAATAATCATAATACTTCATTTTCATATTCTTTTAAAGCAAATAAATAAATACATAAATAGATTAGCCTTTTTTTTTTTTTTTTTAAATTTTGGTATGTAAAATGTATAGTATAGCTACCACTGATTTAGTTGCCACCCAGTCCCAGGGACCATTGCTCATTACAGTCGTCTGGACCCAACCACCTTTCTTGCAACAGACCTTCCCCTTATTGGAAAGAGAGTTTTCAGACTGTTTGTGGCAGGAAAACAGAGACTGGCCGTCATATGTTCGTGGAATGTGATATTTTGTCTAGTCTTCCAATCTACATTGGAGGATTTGTCCTTGATGTAGTTTTACTTTTAGACTGTGAGGGGCAGCAGCACGCCTGACGGCGTTCAGTCTGCCGGAGAAGAAGAAGACGACGAACAAGAAGAAACAACTGCAGCAAGACGACGGTTTATAAATATCGCGAGGATCCGCTTAATTTCATCGCAAGGTATTTTCTGCAACATTATTGAATTATTAATTAGTACCCTATTTTAAACTATAGCTGGCGAGTCCGATGTAGCTTTTATACCGACTAATGTTCGTTCCTATCTTCTGCAGAGAAACTTCGCCACAAAAGAACCAGATAAAGACGTTTTTGTTTAAATCGAGGGAAGCCTCGTCAGGAGAGGAGGTGAGACTTTACACTGCGGTCAATCGAGCCGCTTCACGCGTATCCGCGGTCAAGCCAGCCTACACTTTATTTCAAGTGCGCGTTTACTTTCAACTTTACCGTAAAGTCAATCGCCACCAACTATTACTTTGGATTTCAAAATAAAGCGTCTCCTTGTCTTTTTCCTTTTTTATTCTCGTCTTGCAGTCCCATTCATAGAGCAATAACAGACACGTGTGTCATAGTAATATAACCTAATAATGTTAAAAAAAAAACTGTAAAATATATAAACCTCTCATTCTATTTTGTAACTATCTACATTCCACACCAACAATCGATAGACTAGTTACAGCTGTATTTGTCTAAGTTATTGAAATAGGTTGTATTTTCCTCAGTACATTAACCTGCGTAAATGATGCTTTTTATTCTTTACGTTCTCCTTAGCTTACATCTGTCCTACGTTGATATGCATTTGCAATATTGTGTTGGACAAGTTTTCTTGTATTTTTCTTGTGCTGACAAGAGATTCCAGTGCGCAACGTGTCTCCCAATGCGTGATTCCATTCGTCCACTAGATTTCAGCATTGTATTGTGTCCAAGTATTAAAGTGAAGTTAGCCTAACAGGCACATTTATGACAACCTAAAACATATTTACCTGTATTTAAGCACGTAATAGTTAATCATGCAGATTTTTATTTGTTATTAATGTGAATATTATTTTCTTTTATTTTATTTCACACCCTACACATGTACATACCAAAACAAATTGGATGTAAATATTATATGTACCTATTGTGCTGCTGTGATGTAATAAGCCTGACTATGTAAAGTAAACCACTGGACTTTATGAAGCTGCCTGATCCTTCTTTCCTTATGTTCTGAGCGCACAACAGGGACACACCCACAACATATCCCTTTTCCAATATAGTCCACTCTATGGTAGGGGTGTAAGAAAATGTTGAGATATCAAAATATCTCATTATTTTGTGTGACAATGTTATATCAATATTCAAAAGGACTGTACCAATTTTTATCAAGCTACTGATATTTACTGATGTGGCAGATTTTCATTTCTTTATTCATATTGTCCATAAAGATGTTCAGATGATAAAGATGTAAAGATGATCAGTGTTTTTATTTATTCTGCAGTGAAATGTAGATCCTCAGTTATTCTGTAAGTTGATGTCAAATATGCAACAGCATTCAGTGTTTACTACTAGCAAAGAAAAATTGCCATATATTGTCTTGCTCATAGTATGTTGATATATCGCAATATTTCGTATTGTTGGTTATACAAATATGATACAATTTTGGATGAGTTGGTCAGTTGTGGAAATATATTTTGTGGATTTTTATCCAATTCTATTCAAAGTTATTAATGTGGCGATGAATTTTCTCTTGAAATCCAGCTTTTTTTTCTCTTTAATTTCAGGATTTCCTGAAGATGTGATGAGTTGAAGTTGGTGATGAAAAAGGGAGTTCCTTTATAAATGGAATCTGGACAAACGGAACCTCAAGTCCCATCTCTTTCAGAAAACAGAGGAAGTATGGCCAGCCAGGATGGAAAACAGTTGATGATGGGCGGGTGAACAGTTTACTAATGATGATGCTACTGTGAAGAACGAAGATTATGAAAAAGAATCTCAGCCTTGGTTATAATCAGCTCACCTCCATCAAACCAAAACTAAAGGCAACACAGGTAGAAGCTCTGATCAACAACCCTGCTGAACAGATTAGATCAGAACCTGATGAAGAGGACCAGAACTAACCTGTAATCCAGACTCAAAAACTTGTTTACAACCAAATAGGGACAAAAAGGCTTTAGGCTCTTCACAGTAAAAACATTTGTCAGATTTTGTAACTGCAATGGAGGGTGGTGAAAAAGACTTGAATGACAGCAGGGCACATGGATCAGATGTAAACAGTGGTGTGGAGTGTAACAATGACATAAAATCACTCGGCTCTGAATGTGGTGAAGAGTTTCACTCCCAAAGATCTCATCAGAGACGCTTAACCAAAAGGTCTTTCAGCTGTTTGAACAGTAAGAAATGTTTAAAAACTTTGCAATGTGTCATTTTTCAGAAAGGCAAAAACAATGTCAGATGTGAGATCTGTGGTAAAACCTTTCTTCATGAAGTAAATCTTAGAAGACACATGAGAATCCACAAAGGAGACAAACCATTCAGCTGTGATGAATGTGGACAAAGATTTAGACTAAAGACAACCTTAAACCAACACATGAGAATCCACACAGGAGACAAACCATTCAGCTGTGGTGAATGTGGACAGAGATTTAGTCGAAAGGCAAGCTTAAACCAACACATGAGAATCCACACAGGAGACAAACCATTCAGCTGTGATGAATGTGAACAAAGATTTAGTCATAAGACAACCTTAAACGAACACATAAAAATGCATACAGGAGACAAACCCTTCAACTGTGATGAATGTGGACAGAGATTTAGTCGAAAGGCAAGCTTAAACAGACACATGAGAATCCACACAGGAGACAAACCATTCAGCTGTGGTGAATGTGGACAAAGATTTAGTCTAAAGACATACTTAAACCAACACATAAAAATTCACACAGGAGACAAACCATTCAGCTGTGATAAATGTGGACAGAGATTTAGTCACAAGTCAAAGTTAAACACACATATGAGAATTCACACAGGAGAAAAACCATTCAGCTGTGATAAATGTGGACAGAGATTTAGTCACAAGTCAAGCTTAAACACACATATGAGAATTCACACAGGAGAAAAACCATTCAGCTGTGGTGAATGTGGACAGAGATTTAGTGAAAAGTCAAGCTTAAACAGACACATGAGAATCCATACAGGTGACAAACCATTCAGCTGTGTTGAATGTGGACAGAGATTTAGTCTAAAGACATACTTAAACCAACACATGAGAATCCACACAGGAGACAAACCATTCAGCTGTGATGAATGTGAACAAAGATTTAGTCATAAGACAACCTTAAACCAACACATAAAAATGCATACAGGAGAGAAACCCTTCAATTGTGATGAATGTGGACAGAGATTTAGTCGAAAGGCAAGCTTAAACAGACACATGAGAATCCATACAGGAGACAAACCATTCAGCTGTGATGAATGTGGACAGAAATTTAGTGAAAATGCAAGCTTTAACAGACACATGAGAATCCATACAGGAGACAAACCATTTAGCTGTAATGAATGCGGGCAGAGATTTAGTCATAAGTCAAACTTAAACAGACACATGAGAATTCGCACAGGAGACAAACCATTCAGCTGTGATGAATGTGGACATAGATTTACTCAAAAGACAAACTTAAACCAACACATGAAAATCCATACAGGAGACAAACCATTCTGCTGTGATTAATGCGGACATAGATTTAGTCAAGGCAACCTTAAACAGACACATGAGAATCCATACAGGAGACAAACCATTCAGCTGCGATGAATGTGGACAAAGATTTAGTCTAAAAACAACCTTAAACACACACATGAGAATCCATACAGGAGACAAACCATTCGGCTGTGATGAATGTGGAAAGAGATTTGGTCAAAAGACACACTTAAACCAACACATGAGAATCCATACAGGAGACAAACCATTCAGCTGTGAGGTTTGTGGCAAATTATTTAGGCGATGTAATATGTTAAAAGGACACATGAGAATCCACACAAAATAGAAAAACTGCACAGAGGCAAGATTTTCTTTCAAATATGTAAACAATGTTTTGTTTACATTATAGTTATATGCAGGTTAGAACTTAAATGGGTTTTTCAGGTTAGTTTCTGTAGAAAGAAATCCAGCCGAAGTAGTACAACTCAACCGTCACCATCTCTTAATTGAGCCCTAAGATGTACCATTCAACCTTTTTTGATCCACTCATCCAGACGGACTTGAACAAAGGTTTATCGCGCTGTCTCTCTCTGTGAATCTCCATGAATATGTTGCTCGCTTTCTGTTCCTTAAATCTGAACGGGCCTCTTTGTTGTACACAGAATTTAATCTAATAAGAATTGCTGCTATCATTTCATGGTTGATTTGTTTTGACATTAATTTAAAATAATCCTCCTTTTTTGCATACAAGGTTTGATTAAATATAAAGGTTTATTTTAATTTTAAAAACAAAGAAAAGGCTGATATTTGAATGGATTGAATTGTTCTCAGCGTTGTGCTCCAGCTAAAGTTACCATGGTAACTCAGCAGGGATGCATTTAATCACAACAATGGAACATAACTCTTACTTTGATAAGCCAGAATTAATAAAATAAACAAAACTTTAATGAAATCCAGTTTCTTTGAGTACCCCGAGCTGTAATTTACATAGATATTGCAACTTTTCATATTATTTTAAAGAATAATTCTATTTACACTTAAATTTTGAATACTCTTAACTTTTTACCATTTTGTTGCTACATTTTTGTTTGTGTATAATCCATCAGTTTTCTGAACAACGGTGTAAATGTAAACGTAAAAAATAAATTCCAAACAAATATTAACGTTTTCACTGTTTATTTCCTTTTTCAATCAGTCAATCTAGTGCACAAGTAACACAAATAACACGAGTGTTACTAGTAGCACTAGTGTTACTTATGCCACTAGTGACACAAGTTACACTAGTAGCAAAAATAACACTAGTGCTACTAGTAACACTAGTGACACAACACTAGTGCACAAGTAACACAAACAACACTAGTGTTACTAGTAGCACTAGTGTTACTTGTGCCACTAGTAACACTAGTGACACAACCCTAGTGCACAAGTAACACAAATAACACTAGTGTTACTAGTAGCACTAGTCTTACTGATGCCACTAGTGACACAAGTTACACTAGTGCACAAATAACACCAGTAGCACTAGTGTTACTTGTGCCACAAGTAACACTATTGACACAACACTTGAGTAACTTGTTCAGTTTAACATTATTTTACTTGTGTCCTGGTGGGGAATTTTAAAAACATGAACTGTACTAGTGCAGCTAGTGCAACTAGTTACATTTGTGTTACTTGTCAAACTAGTAAAATTTAACAAGAAAAAACTTTAGTGGAAGGAATTTTTTAAAGTGTCAACTGCACAAGTGCACTTGTGTGAACTGTCACTCGTGGGACGAGTGTCACAAGGCCATTTTAACAAGGTAATTTGTTTTACTTGTTTACTGGTAGGGACATTACAAAGTTTCAACTGCATTAGTTTGACAAGAGGCATCGGTCACAGTAGTGCCACATAGCAACAAACAGGTCACCTGTATGGCAAGGATGGACTGGTGTTGCATTTCTCTTTATATTTGTCATTGTGGTCTTTCAACTACATGAATAAATTATGGTTTTTAACTGTTTTTCTTTTCTTTTTTTCAAATTTTATTTGATTATTTTTACATTTGTTTGGGCCTGTGATCGGCCGAGCAGTGAAGCACAGTCAGGCACAGGTTTAAAGTTCACAAAATAGGGTGTTACGAGCACCTGTGAAAGAACCACACCTGATCTCCATTCTGGATGAAAGTGCAAGCTCTGCCCCCCTGATCCACGAGTGGTTACTGTGGACACACCTTCAACTCCTCCTCTTCTTATGGATTCACAGAGTGCCATTTTGGGAGCAAGCCAGGAAATAAAAGGACACTGCTGCACTTCAGCTGGAGGGGGAAGCAGCTGTCTGTTTCTGGTGGTTGTCCCCCTCAACTTGGGTTTTGTGTTGGACATTTTTTGTGATGTTTACCTTCATGGGATTTCTTTGAGACCTATGTCTGTGGTGAACTTTAATAACATTTTGACTTTCATGACAGGACATTCCTGTGTGTGAATCTTGTGAACTGATTTGGGATTCAGTCTTTTGTTTTGTTTATTTTTTTTGTGGTCTTGCCCTGGTTGGGTTTTGGAACACCCTGGGTTGAGTTCATCAGACCACTCTATTCCATTCATGGGAACAGCTGCATTGGCTGTGTTTTGTGATTTATTATGTGCTTTTGCAGTCCTTTTTTTTTCTGTTCAGCTGTTCCCGTTACCCCAACAAACAACTAGCGTGTTGCTACATGCTTAACTACACTGTGTCGGCTATCCAGGGGTATAAAATAAAATGCCTTTCTTTCGCATCCATGGTGTCCACCGTACTTTGTTGCACCAACCTTCCTAACGGGTCGTAACATAGGGTTCTATTTTGACCCAAAAAAAGAAAAAGTTGTTTTAACATAAATGAATAAATCAGGCCTATAAAAGAGGTCAACTTAACAAAACTATAATCAAAGAATTTGTAACAGAAGGGACCCAAGCAACAAAATGAAACAAACTGACCTAACAAATAACACACAAGGGTAAGCTTAAATAGTGGCTAATCAGCCCAAACAAAAACAGACAAAGGGGATGACACACAAAACCTAACTAAATGAACAGAAGAAAACCCTAAATTCCCCCTCCCATTTCTGCCACTGGTTCAGTCCAATTAGCTGACTCCACCCCGTGGCCAGCTGCTGGTTCACAGCCAAGGGACTGGAGCCACTGAAACTCAAGGAAAAAACAAATGAAAACCATACCATCACAACATAAACTAAAATGTGTGCTTTTTCAGAATAGTTGTGATGCTACATGAAATGGATGTCTCATATTGGTCTGCAAATTAAATCCTGGTTGAACAAAATCAATCTAAGTGTATGTGTAACGCATTTGGGTATCACCTATGTGTGGCTGTAGACATAGCCATCACAGGGCCCAAAGTGTTTGTTTAGAAAATGAGACTAAATATGTACAGTATGATGACCCTTTATGTTATAAAAACCAAAATCAGAACTATTCAAAGAACCAAATTAGTCAAAAACAAACTTTAAAGAAATCTTGATTCCTATAGGAATTTTGTTAGTGGGTTACCCTTGAGTTTCCTCTATTTCGTTGTGTAGCCTTTTTATTATTATCATCTTAAAGTCTTACCTGAAGCACAAAGTTTGATTAAACTGGGTACATTTTACACCATTGTGATTTAGTGCTGATAAAGTTGTTTATATTTCACCATGGACAGATAGATAGATAGAGAGATGAATAGTTTTATCATAAACAATTTCATGGAAGCAGATTCAGTGAGTCACCAATGAGGTCACTTTGCTTTCTCTTTTAAACTCAAACAAACTTTCCAGCAGTCTCTTAATACCAATCCTTCCATTGTGTGAGTGTGTGTTTGTGGATGGTTTTATGTTAAAGTGCAATACAAATGTTACTGGAGAAGTTACTAAATGGCATATACGTGGGACTCAATTCCCAGCTGTTAGTTGCATTGAAGCATTTTTTGCTATATGTGTGTACAATGACAGTTTATTAGTCTAAAAGAAGCATATAAGATATTTTTCATGGATGGATGGATGGAGTCAGGAGATAAGGCAATCCAAAGGATAGACTGCAAAAGTATAAAACTTTTTTTTAGCATAGACATTAGTGTTAAAACAAAATAGACATTTGTAAACATGTATAACACATACAACCCTCTTTATTTAAGGAAATGTGGAAGGAAGGTATGTTATTTTGCCAAACTGTGCCAAAACATTTCCAGAAACTGAAGAAAGCTGAACACCAGAGATAGTCTGATTTTAATATTTCATTTCTTGTTGAACATGCTAGTCTTTTGAAATTATTTGACAAAATATAAAAACACTGTTAGCAGCAACATGAACATCACTTTACTGTTTTTAAACAGAAACAAGGTTTTATAGGTAATGATGTCTGCGAAGAAGCATAATTTAAGATTAAAAACAAGTGAAATGTAAAATAAAGACATTGTTTTAAAACACTAGATAAAAATCAAGTTTAAAAATTCAGCTTTAAAGAAAGTCTAAATTTAAGCTTATAAATAATACCTCTGGAAATGCAGCTGAGAGCAGCTGGGTCTTTAACCTGGATTTTAAAATCAGATCTGTTTTAACAGATGAGGCTTCCTGGGTGTTTTCCAATAGAAGCACAGCAAGTCATGATGGCATCTTTTACCGATTTCTCATCATTTTTATGTCATTATTTAAAACTTTCTAAGATGTATGTGAACATTATTGTCACATACAACTTATTTACTTTGAACCAGACCAATTTTTCTCTTCGAGATATGTTCATTGATAAAATGTTTGTGACCAAGGTAAAAATAAACTAAAGGAAACTCTGGTGTGTTTCTTCTGCTTCAAAAATGCAAATATTTATCTTTCAGCATTTTAAACCTCTAAAAGTAATAACACACAGCAATGACTATGTTCAAGACAAAAATCAATATGTTTCTTGTTTTCTTTTTGTCCTGCTGAATCAAATTTATTAGTTGTTGTACATATACTTTCTGGTGTTCTTGTGGATGCAAACAACAAAAATGTTTCAGACTTTTAAGGGTTAAATATTCACTGGGTTGTTACAGCTGTAGACCCAATCAGAGAAGTGCTTTTAACCCTCTATCCCACCTCCTAATTAGCATTAAGTGTAACTACTGTAACTAGTGGCAGTTTAGATTTTCAATAGTCAACTAGTGAACAATTATGATCTCTTTAAATAATCATTAAAATCAAACTATGCTTTAACTAGTTAACTGGAAAACATGTTAGAACTTTCTAATTAACAAGTGGTTTTAGATTTTTTCTTCAGTTTATAGCTAGTCGACATTTTTGATTTTTTTCACTAATTATCAAGTAAAACTTTCTGTCACAGCAGATAACAAGTAAAACAACAACAAAATTTTTTTTTTAAAAAACTGTTACTATAAATGATTGGAATTCCACTTGTCAATTAAAAATGCCCATGAAATGTGAGCACATGCTAACTAGTTTGTGCATAGTGACAACTAGTGAATAAAAGTAATGTCTGATATCAAAGATATGTAATAAATACACAACGGCTTGCCATATGCCAGTGGAGATTAAACTTTCACCAAATGTAGAAACTTTTAAATTCAGATTAAAAACATTTCTTTTCTCATGCGCCTATGCATGACATCTGCACAGTAACTTTTACTTAATTCTGCTTCTAATTATTTTAATATAATTTATGATTTTATTATGATTTTGTTATTTGTATTTTCATTTATACTTTTTCTCTGTAATGCTTTTAACGTTTCATGTAAAGCACTTTGAATTGTCTTGTAAGGTGCTATACAAATAAACTTGCCTTGCCTAATGTTTCTTGAATGTTTCCTTTCTCAGTAGTTCCTGAGTAACAAAGCAAATTTTGTGGCCTGTATTGTAAAGTTGTTACCCTATTTTTTTTGTTAAAAAAAATCTACTTTTTTAAAAAATGGAAATTAATACAAATAATCCATGACAAAATTTTATTATTATTATTGATCTTATGATCTTTTTACTTGTCTTCTTGGGAATTATAGCAGCAGAATGGTTCAGCCAGAATGATGGTCTGGCAACTGTGTTGTTTTTCATAATTGGAATAAAGAAAAATGACGAGCAAAAAAAAGTTTTGTAGATTTTGTTTAGTCTACAAAAATCAGCAATATTGAAGAATAATGAGAATTGAAATTTCAATGGAATCTGCACCTAAAAAAAAAATAGAATTGAATCTGGAAAGCTGGAAAACTAAGATTCCTGAGAAGTAAATGATTCCAGGCTGACATCTGAACTCCAGTAAACACTGAATCCATACTGTATTCTAGCATTTGATACTGCAGCAATAAACACTACTGTTAAATCAGGGTCAAGAGTTAAATTAATCCATTAAAAATTCTTTGTTGGTCCACAAGAATGATTAAATGATTTTACAGGGTTAACAGGCGAGGAGGAAGTTGGTAGAGAGAGCAGGCAGACTGATGCTAACATCATCAGGCGTGTTAGAAAATAATGATACATCAGAATTCACATCAGCGTTCAGTTCTACTACTAGTAAAGAAAAATTGCTATATTTCGTCTTGCTCATAGTATCCTGATATATCACAATATACTGTATTGTTGGCCCGTATTGTTATAAATATTGTACCACCAGATTCTTTACAATACACACCCCTACCTACATCCTGCGATAGTTTTTCTGATTAACAAATTTAAATGTTTGACGAACAAAAAACACTGAATTAAAAATAAATTAAACAGTAGCATGAATCGCTCAGAGAACTGAGTAATTAGTACTAAACGACTGCTAGCATTAGCTATTAGTATCAATATTTGCTTTTAGCATTAGCCCTTCTACACAAACAATACATACTTTTTCTGAATTATATTTTTAATACTTACATTTTGCTGCTGTGAAGATTGCCCAAGGAGAGTCAGAAAGGATCCTCTTTTAAGTTTTAATGTTGTGGTTAATCCTGTGTTGTCCTGTTTTTCCTTTGATTCTGGGAGTTTGTCTTTAAAAGCCTCCTGAATCCGGCTGGCCGCAGCTTCGACTGCTTCCTGTCGGCTGAGGATGGGCAGGGCGAGTAAGGCCCACACAGACACGGGAGGTGTTGAAGACCAACAGAGGGAGGAACTTAATAGGTTTTGGATGTCATAAAAGAGGAGATTTTTAAAACGAGCTGTTGAGATGTTTAATTAAAAATAACTAATTTGTCCTGAGGTTGTTTTTTGTTGGAGTTTTTTGTCTTTCACTAAAAAACGTCACAGGAGACAATTCTAAGCACCTAATAAAAGTAATAATCATACTGACAAATCTCGACAAGAATAACTGCCAACATGAAATACAGCCCTCAGTCAGAACTATAGACCACAGGTGTCAAACTCCTGTCCTCGAGGGCCGGTATCCTGCAGGTTTTTGTTGGCTCCATGCTCCAACACAACTGACTGAAATTGATAGATAGGCTGACAAGAAGCTGCTGCATCTATTTGATTTGAATCAGCTGTGTTGGTAGAGGGAAACAACAAAAACCTTCCAGATACCGCCCCCGAGGACTCGAGTTTGACACTCCTGTATATATTAAAAGATGGGTGGAGCCTCCGTGACATCACCTGTTGGTTTCTGAAGAGCTGAATTTAAGTTCATTTGGGCGATTCCTACCATCACCATCTTGACAGTGCCATGCGTGTCTTCTCTCCTGGAAAATACAAAAATGGGCAAAGATGTGGAGCTGAGAGGGGGGCTGTGAGCATGGGGGTGGATGACTGACATCGAGCGATCTCCAAGCTGCCTGTAGCTAAGAGCAAACCGAGCTAACCAGTCGGTAAAAGGAACTAACCAGCTAGCAGAAGTAAGCGGGCTAAAGTTAAGTCACGCTGTTTATCGGCTAAAAACAGCAGTTGTTCAACATTCATCTCACGTAAGGCAGAAGATCAGGTACCTGTCAATCAAAAGGACACATTCTAAATATGCCAAATTTCAAAATGAAATTACTTTTAAACGGAGGAGTTAGAAAAAAATTCACTCACCCCCACAGTTGTCATGAAGGTAAACCTAAACTATTGATCCAAAAATGTTTTTTGTACCAGGCGTTAAACATGTTTATTTCTGCTCTGAAGTTGGTCTTTTTAACATGGGAGTCTATAGGAATTTGTTCTGTTTTGGAGCCTCTAGTGGATGAAGGGGACTGATGAACTGCAATTTATGGCACTTCCACATAGGCTTCACTTTTAATCACCGGAGGCTGCTGCTGCTTGGTCCGAACAAAACTACAATATATTTATTCAGTAGTGTAGCCTAGTTTAGTCTGCTGGTCTACTCTGATCTGTCCCTCCCAGTCTTCAACAGCCCTGTTCTGGAGCAACACATTTAAACAAGAACCATCATCCTCATTTATAAATAAACACCCACGCAAAGATGAGAGGATGAAAGACTGATTTTGTATTCCAAATATAAATATATTGTAAAGCAACATAAGATGTAAAACCATCTTTAACAGCTGGACTTTAACTGCTGAACAGCCAGAGACCTGCAGGTAAACAAATTAGTAAATAACATTACAATAAAGCTTTTCTTTTTCTATCTACATTTGAACTGAAGCAGCATCTAGAAACAAAACTTCCAACATGACGTTAAAGCTGTTTTCATCTACTACAACAAAAAGCACACACACACTTACCTCTCCTTGGTGGTTTTGGGAAATTCGGGACGTTCTCCAGTCACAAATAGATTTCACCACTGGTTTTAATCCAATCCAATTCAATCCATTTGATTTATACAGCACATTTTATGAAATGAAAAATACTTTATTAATCCCCAAAGGAAAATTCAATTTTATAAACATGAACAGTTTCCAAAGTGCTGCACAGAATGAAAATAAAAACAATGTTACAGTACTAAAATATCAATAAATACAAAGTAATACAAATGTGTATAACAGCAAAGGGCAAGGGTAATGGTTTAGCATAACTAGCTTAACCTTCGAAGTACTAACTCTCACCAATGATCTGCCTAATGTTAATGTAATTCTGAAGACATACAAGATTTAAATTGCTTGTTTGTTTCCCTGTTTCATGTGTTGGTCTTGCTGTCCATTGGCAGCCGCCACAATTCTTTAAATTAAAAAATAATAATCGTATGATTTCTATGTTTACTGCTAATGTCCACTCAAATTAGGAATAATATCAGAGTAGTTCAGATTGGGGATAAAACTGCCAGGCTGTCAGCCAATCAAAACACGGAGAATTTCCCGCTTCCGTAAAACTCCCCTCCGATTGGTCGAATTGTTTTACCTATGTTGCATTCACTGAAGTCTAGAAATTACAAAACTACCTTCCTCTTTACCGTCATAAGGCGACTCAGTTAAACTTTTTCCTTCTGGACTGAAAAATCATTCGGGGTTTGATGACAAATGTTCGGGGCTGGAGCCTGAGAATGCCCAGGCCAGGCGATAGGATGATGACCAGCAATAAAAAGTCATTGTTGAAATACCATTATATTAATTTTTATTTATAAAGACCTTTAGTCCCAGCTAAAGAAAATGCCAAACATTTAACATCGGTGAAATAAAAGCATTGTAAGCATTAATAAAATATAATAAAAGAAGTAAAACAAAAAAAAAACCCCATCAGATCCAGACAATGTCTAAGAACAAAGTTTGACTATAACAGTAGGATAACGTCATAATAAATTCTAGACAAATCCATAATCTTCCCATAATAATGCAGAAAAATAATAATGTTCCATTCTGTTGGCTTTCTAATATTATATATCCAAATACTTCTGATACTATTATTAGTATTACGTTCAGTGGGTTACCTCTACATTGTAATGAACAAATAATATTTAAAAAAAAATAAATAAAAAATTCCCTATTAAGAACAAGTTTTCACTGTTCTCACCCCTAGAAAAAGTAAGATTGCAAAAAGATCTTTAAAGAAGAAAAGTCTGTTGCTCATCTGTTTTCATTTAGTCTCCATTCATTTCCATACAAAGTGCTTTTCTGATATTGATGTGCAAGGTTTTTTTGGGCTTTTGTTTTCAGTGTTTTCTTGATTTACGCTCAGCATGAATCCCATTGTTCCAACCTATAAATTGATGTGTTTATGTTTATGTGCAGACCCTTTAGATCTCTCCTGTCATGATCTTGTTTACTTCCTAAACGAGTTTGTATATTCACTGATCATAAAAACAAACAAAACACCTTCCATAAATAGTCACCAGATGGCAGTATTGCACCCCGTTGTAGAATGAAATTGTATTACTAACAAGTATCATTATAATTTCTGCTTGGACTGGCGAGCTGTCCAGGGTGTACCCTGCCTTTCGCTGCGGGGATGGGCTCCAGTTTCCCTGCGACACTTCCTCGGTCTAAGCCGTGAGGATAATGAATGGATGGATGGATGGATCATTATAATTTAATCAAATCAAGAACACTTTTAATACACTTTATGCAAATTTATGGGCTAAATTAGACAAGTTTTTACCATTAAAAGCTACATATAATTTGTTTTTGTATTATTTTCCGTTCTAATTTTGAGGTGAAAACATAGACTCTATGGGTGAAAGACTATAACTCGCGAATATTTCCGTGTTTTCGGCGAACACGGAAGTGGACGACAGGGAACTATCTTGTGATGGAGCATCTGCATGGCGTTGCAGGAAAGGTTGAAAATGTTGAACTAATTTTTGTGTTCAGATGGACAAACAGGTTAAACGTCCAGGGGTCGGAGTTGGGGTACTGGTGATTGACTCTGCCCACCCTGGCTGTGTTTTTTGGGGGAAACGGAAGAGTGCAGTGGGCAGAGGAACTTACCAGCTCCCCGGTGGTCACCTGGAGTTCGGGTAGGTAGCTTGCTAGCACAATAACAGTTCACAAAGCTTTTACTGACTTACGGTGTAAGTTTGTCACGTATTAATGTATTTATGAATACTGAATAACTCCCGAACTTTTTCAGTAAACACAAAAAACACGATCTGAATGAATCATTTGGAATTTAATGGTAAAATATGGTGCTCAACTTTAAATTAGCTGTTTTTTAAGTGGAGTTTGGTGGAAGGTAATGATCCCGCAGCACACGGCCTGCTCTGACATTAAAGAAGGAAAAGGATTTGGACATAGACCGTACATGAAAGATGGACAGAGCCTTCGGCAGTAAAAAGTGCAGCCTATGTGGTAGTGTATAAAACTGCAGTTCCCCCTTCTTCCACTAGGGGCTGACTGCAAATCCCCATAGACTCTCATGTTAAAAAGACCAACTTCACAGCCGAAATAAACATGTGTACAGCCTGGTTCAAAAATCCATTTTTGGTTTAATAGGTCAGGTTTATCTTTATGACAACTGTGAGAGGAGTGAATTTTTTTCTAACTTGCCCGTTTAAAAGTAATTTAATCTTGAAGTTTAGCATATATATGGTACCTGTTCTTTTGATTGACAGGTACCCGATCTCCCTCTTGAAGTAAGAAGAATGTAGAACAACCAGTTTTTAGCCAGTAAACAACGTGGCTTAGCTTTAGCTTGCTTACCTCCGTTCTCTGGTTAGCTCTTATCTCCGGGTTAGTTCGGTTAGCTCTTCGCTACAGAAAGCTCGGAGTTCACTCAATGTCAATCATCCACAATGACGCTCACAGCCCCACTCTCAGCTCCACCTCTTTGCCCATATATGTATTTTCCGGGCGAGATGATGCGCATGCCTCTGCCAAAATGGCGATGATAGGAACCGCCCACCAAGCTTCAATTCAGCTCTTCAGAAACCTATGGGTGACACCACGGAGGCTACGTCCATCTCTTTATATACAGTCTATGGATTTGGATGACCCCGATTTCATGTCTTTGAAAGGGAAACATGGGAAGAATGTGCCCACAGAGAAGTACTGGAGGAAACTGGAGTGCATTTAGTGAATGTCTGCTTTGCTTCAGTGGTAAACTCCATCAAACTGGAGGAGCAGTACCACTATGTCACCATTATCATGCAAGGAGAACTGGACAGGAGGCAGCCTGGAGAGCCAGAGAACCTGGAGCCAGACAAGAATGAAGGTACAAACGGTGGAAATACTGTTTTTAACTTGTCATAATTCATCTGTAGTTCATCAGGTTTAATGCTGAGTATTGACTTCTTGTCTTTCAGGCTGGACCTGGACACGTTGGGACGAGTTTCCTCCAGAGCAGCAACTTTTCCTGCCGCTGGCCGGTCTGAGACAGCAAGGCTTCCAGCCTTTCAGGAGCACGGAAACCCGAATTTCCTTTGTGACATGAGGAGCCTTTCATCGTAAACTGTTATTATTTATTATTATAAAACAACAAATTAAACTTGATGTTGTTGAAAGTGTCTAGTTTGCAGTCATGATGAGATTGCCACTCAGATTTATTCTTTGCAATAATTCCACCTGATGCAAGATGTGGAATTGAAGTGTGGTTTAATTTTCCAGTCAGACCCAATACAGTTTCACCACCAGTGTGTGGCGGGTTTAACTCCAGTTTATAGATGTGTGTAACAGTGTTTAGGGATGCAAAGATACCTCCTATAAAAAAATTGTGCAAGTGAATGCTTTTGAGCACCAAAATGAGTACAAATAAATCCCTATCAGAGTTCACTGGTAAGGGGTATGGACCAGAATGTAAAATGTAATGTGTGATAAATTGTGACATCAGGTGGGTCACCCTGTATCCGTTTTTTAATCCACTGCCATGACCAGGCACCAAATCCCCCAAAATGGTCTTTTCTCACAAAAATAAAACCAAATCCAGATTTTTAAAATGACAGCAGTAATAATTTTGCTTCTGGACAACCAGTGATGAAAACTCAAAATATAAGCCATTTTTAAAACATTGCAAACTTCCTGCATAAGGATGATAAAATAGTTTTTAGTTGGTTATGTTGACATTTATGACAAGGCACCTACATAAACAAAACCAGGGTCTGTCACTGACAAGACCAGATTATCCAATAAGAATTATGGGGACGGTCCCCACTTGGGACCCACGTGGGGGCCACATAGGGCATACACCAGCAGTTTGGACATAAAACAAAATGTATATAAAAGTGAGATAGTTACACCACAGTGTCTAGTGTATTGCTATTGGTACCACTGGCTGAGGGATGTTGGAAATGTCGTTTAACAGTGTATCATTCCCAATTTAGACAATGTTGCTGTGTGGAAGAGGGTCCCTGGAACACTCTGGGCCCAGGGACTCGAACAGTTTTATTTCAGCCCTGGTCACTGAGACAATGCCAAATTTGGACTTTTAATACGGCACGAGTAATGACTGTTTATGCACCAATGCGCATGTTTGGGACGGCCTTCCCGTCAGTCTCTGTAAAGGTCTATTTCTGCTCCCCTATGTACTAAATCTGGACGTCAATAAAACAGTCTTGCATCGCCGTACTCATATTTCCATATGTCTATTATGTTGCCATGTTGAAGTCAGTTCATTTACTCTGGGGCAATTCTGAGTTCAGAGTTCACTTCCATGTTTTGACACCAGTTGGTAGAGATAATGCTTTGATGTAAAGATTGTAGCTGTCTGAAAACACCAGAAGAAGAATAATTTGCTGATCTCACCTCGTGCGTCTTCTTCATGTGCTTTTTATTTGGCGGTTTCTGCATTTTCTTCTTTCTGATCTTCTCTTTTGCTGGTTGTGTGTCAGCTGTACAACTAAACACAGCCTCTGCTATTTCGACTGGTATAATATGGATACCAACGGTGGTGTTTTCAGTTGATACTATAGTGTAATCATCGATATTTTAGTTTTGGTTCGTCTCAGCTACACAGGTAAATGAGGAAGCAAATGGCCTCCCGCCAGCAGCACACACACCACCAGCTGTTAAGAAGTATGGACCAGAATGTCAGATGCAACAACGGACTTGCTAATCGCATGACACCAGGTGCTTCATCTTGCAGTCCCCTAAATTACCGGCTGAAAGACTCCCAGCATCTTCTTAAATAAGGAGTTTAAAGTTGTTTTTCGTGGATTTGGTTCACTGCTATGACGATGCACTTCCATGCCCAAAATCTGCCTTTCTTGGCAAGATAATACTACATTTTTAAACACAGCATGTTAAATAAATGCTTTGGACAATCTTATTTAAAAGTATCAGTATCTGCAATACTCCTTTTTTACTTACTCATTTTTACTTGATATAGAAAAATAGAGCGTAACATGACAATTATTTAAAAATTTTGTATATTACACATCCATGAAAGAGATTTTGGATTTGGATACTGGACACAGTTTTACAACTTTTGTTTTATTGATGCTTGAAAAACTTTTGGTCATATAACTCATGAAAAGTTTATTATATAACAGAGGGGTTCCCAAATCTATAGATGGAATTTTATCCTTATAGTGCACCCACCAGTTAATGCCCATGACATAGAGAAACAGTTTTCTCCTTTTAAAATAAGTGCTGGGGTCAGACAGGCATCATGTGTCCTGTTTTTTTTTTTGTCTGTGGTTCATTGTGCGACAGGTTGCATTGATGTATGCAGATGATGTCGTTTTATCTGTTACAATGCTGCTGCTCAACAGTTGAGGGTCTGCTCACAGTACGGCTGCAAGAATCACATTAAGTAAATGTAAAGAGGATAAACATGATGGGGGTTCATCTATTCATCTGCGCTTCTGTCCATCTATCCATGAATCCATCCATCCATCCATTTTCTGCCGTTTATCCAGGGTCGGGTCGAGTAGATAAACTCTGTAAACATCATCTTATCTCTGATGGACCCAAACAGACTTCAGTCAGGATCTTTTTTGTATGTGGAGTCACTTGGAGTCCGATTGTAAATCTGGTTCTTTGTGTCTTCCGCAATGTAAAATGAATGAATGAATGAAAAAATCCAATCTAAATTCTTTTCACTGATGTATAAAATGTTTAATTCCATCAATGACTGGAAGGAATTTGACATTCACGCAAAACAAACATTCAACAACTAAAGCTGCAGCTGTTATTATGAAATATACATTATTGTTTATTCACAAAATGCTTTTGCATTTATTCTAAAATGTGATAAAACAGCAGATTCAATCAGGATGTAAGACTGAATAAAAAAAAAGGATCTTTTCTCTTCACATCAAGTTGGCTGTGGTGATGCCTGCTGCTAACAGCACGGTCCAAAGGGTCGCCATGGCGGTTGCTACGGCACCGTTAAAGGTCTTATCGTGGGCGTAGGTGATGATGTGGAGAGCTCCGCTGTAGGCCTGCTCACAAGTCGGCTGGATCTGATCCTCTGGGAGGAGGAAGCCGTGTGTCCCATTGTCTCTCAGCTCAAAGATGTAGGCTAATGAGATCCCCAGCATCCGGGCCCAGTCTCTGGATGAGCCAGAGTTGGGGTCTGAAGAAAGGTTTATTTTAAGGTTAGGTAAAATGAGGTAGTAGTCAGTTGTTTCTGCAGTAAATACATACATAATATATCTGGTGAGGCTCCAACTTTGTAGTATTTCCCGTGGACGTTGTAAATAGCATTGGCTGCTTTCAGTCCCACTTCCATCTGAGGAACCAGAAAATAGCTTTTGTCAGGTAATCACTGCAATGCACAAGACTACTTTCGTGCTCTAATACGAGTCTAAAACAGGAGATTTGGAGAGTAAAATGTTCTGGGGCTTCATCTGTATTCATGGCTCCATCCTGCGATCGACATATTACAGCAAAATGAGCAGAGAATTCAGTCACTTGAAAAACATGAGAAATGTGCTCCTAATGTATGACGCCATCTTCGATATGTCGCACAAACACTGTGGTGGGGGTGTGAGAACAGAGTGAGGAAACACTGCAGTCACAGTGTGCTTCTAGAAATATCAGCTTGAGGACTGAAGCTGTTTCTCACACACAACCATCTCCAGGGTTTACAAAGTAGGTCTGAAAGAGAAAATATCTAGTTGTTGATGTCAGAGGAGAATGGACAGACTGGTTGGAGATGATAGAAAGGCAACACGAAGTCAATTACGCGCTAGTTCCAATCAAGATATGCAGTCTCTGAACACAAAACATGTTCAACCTTGAAGCAGATGGTGTACAGTCACTTTTTCCCCAACTCCTCGGTAAGGAAAGTAGCTGTCAGGGAAGGTAGAGGGGTCTAAAAAGCTCTGTTTCCTCCACGGGGTTCAGGATGGCTAGGGGTGGGTCAGTACGCATTCTTTTTGCATTTCCAGTAAAAAACACAGAAGGGACCCACGGCATCTGATCCAACCCGTACTATATTTGTTTCACATTTCCATTGTTATCAATCTGATCCTCGAGGCAGACCTTAACACACTGCAATCAGTGAAAGAAACGTCACCTTTGTTTGGAAAAATCTTCATGTTTAAACACAAAATGAATTTTTGTTGCTGTTCGAAGAAAGAAGACAAACTTCTGGATTTTCACCATTCACCTTTGTTTCATTGCTTTTCTTTGTTATATTTAAAAGAAGGTGTCATGCTGTGATGACCTGATGCTATTTCATAGCTGACGTAGCTGATTGCTACTAAATACACGCCTACTGGGAAAGGCTAGAGCTAGCACCGCTTACAGCAGCAGAAGACCACACTAGGTGTCACTTCTGTCAGTAAGAACAGGAAACTGAGGCTACAATTCACACTGACTCACCAGAACTGAAAATAAAAGATGGAGAAACGTTGCTGGTCTGATGAGTCTCCATTTCAGCTCCACATGCTTTCTTGACCCACATTTGTCCATGAATACCAGCATGACCTGGTTTAACCAGCACAGCCTATCTGAGTCCTGCTGCTGACCATGTCCGTCCCTTTATAAGCACAGTTTAGCATCTTCTAATGGAAACTTCCAGCAGGATGATGCACCATGTCGCAAATTCACATCATCTTCAACATGATGATGAGTTCACTGTCCTCCAACGGCCTCCACAGTCACCAGATCTACATTGAACAGAACAGCTTTGGGATGTGGTGGAACGGGAGATTCTCATGGTGATGAGGTGGAACGGGAGATTCTCATGATGAAGAGGTGGAACAGGAGATTCTCATGATGTTGTGGAACGGGAGATTCTCATGGTGATGTGGTGGAACGGGACATTCTCACGGTGATGTGGTGGAACAGGAGATTCTCATGACGGGGTGGAACGGGAGATTCTCATCATAATGTGGTGGAACGGGAGATTCTCATGGTGATGTGGTGGAACAGGAGATTCTTATGATGTGGTGGAACAGGAAATTCTCATGATGATGAGGTAGAACAGGAGATTATCATGATGTGGTGGAACGGGAGATTCTCATCATGATGTGGTGGAACGGGAGATTCTCATGATGTGGTGGAACAGGACATTCTCATGATGATGAGGTGGAACAGGAGATTATTATGATGTGGTGGAACAGGAGATTCTCATCATAATGTGGTGGAATGGGAGATTCTCATGGTGATGTGGTGGAACGGGAGATTCTTATGATGTGGTGGAACGGGAGATTCTAATCATGATGTGGTGGAATGGGAGATTCTCATGATGATGACGTGGAATGGGAGATTCTCATGATGATGTGGTGGAATGGGAGATTCTCATGATGATGTGGTGGAATGGGAGATTCTTATGATGTGGTGGAACGGGAGATTCTCATCATGATGTGGTGGAACGGGAGATTCTCATCATGATGTGGTGGAACGGGAGATTCTCATGATGTGGTGGAACAGGAGATTCTCATGATGATGAGGTGGAACAGGAGATTATCATGATGTGGTGGAACGGGAGATTCTCATCATAATGTGGTGGAATGGGAGATTCTCATGGTGATGTGGTGGAACGGGAGATTCTTATGATGTGGTGGAACAGGAGATTCTCATGATGATGAGGTGGAACGGGACATTCTTCTGATGTGGTGGAATGGGAGATTCTCATGACGGGGTGGAACGGGAGATTCTCATGATGATGAGGTGGAATGGGAGATTCTCATGATGATGTGGTGGAACGGGAGATTCTCATGATGATGAGGTGGAACGGCACATTCTTCTGATGTGGTGGAACGGGAGATTCTCATGACGAGATGGAATGGGAGATTCTCATGATGTGGTGGAACGGGATATTCTCACGGTGATGTGGTGGAACGGGAGATTCTCACGGTGATGTGGTGGAACGGGAGATTCTTATGATGTGGTGGAACGGGAGATTCTCATCATGATGTGGTGGAACGGGAGATTCTCATGATGTGGTGGAACGGGAGATTCTCATGGTGATTTGGTGGAAAAGGAGATTATCATGATGTGGTGGAACGGGAGATTCTCATCATAATGTGGTGGAACGGGAGATTCTTATGATGTGGTGGAACGAGAGATTCTAATCATGATGTGGTGGAACGGGAGATTCTCATGATGATGAGGTGGAATGGGAGATTCTCATGATGATGTGGTGGAACGAGAGATTCTCATGATGATGTGGTGGAATGGGAGATTCTCATGATGATGAGGTGGAATGGGAGATTCTCATGATGATGTGGTGGAACGGGAGATTCTCATGATGTGGTGGAACGGGAGATTTCATGATGTGGTGGAACGGGATATTCTGACGGTGATGTGGTGGAACGGAAGATTCTCACGGTGATGTGGTGGAACGGGAGATTCTTATGATGTGGTGGAACAGGAGATTCTCATGATGATGAGGTGGAACAGGAGATTATCATGATGTGGTGGAACGGGAGATTCTCATGATGTGGTGGAACAGGGGATTCTCATGATGATGAGGTGGAACAGGAGATTCTCATGGTGATGTGGTGGAACGGGATATTGTCACGGTGATGTGGTGGAAAGGGAGATTCTCACAGTGATGTGGTGGAACGGGAGATTCTCATGACGGGGTGGAACGGGAGATTCTCATCATAATGTGGTGGAACGGGAGATTCTCATGGTGATGTGGTGGAACGGGATATTGTCACGGTGATGTGGTGGAAAGGGAGATTCTCACGGTGATGTGGTGGAATGGGAGATTCTCATGACGGGGTGGAACGGGAGATTCTCATCATAATGTGGTGGAACGGGAGATTCTCATGGTGATGTGGTGGAACGGGAGATTCTTATGATGTGGTGGAACGGGAGATTCTCATCATGATGTGGTGGAACGGGAGATTCTCATCATGATGTGGTGGAACGGGAGATTCTCATGATGTGGTGGAACAGGAGATTCTCATGATGATGAGGTGGAACAGGAGATGATCATGATGTGGTGGAACGGGAGATTCTCATCATAATGTGGTGGAATGGGAGATTCTCATGGTGATGTGGTGGAACGGGAGATTCTTATGATGTGTTGGAACAGGAGATTCTCATGATGATGAGGTGGAACGGGACATTCTTCTGATGTGGTGGAATGGGAGATTCTCATGACGGGGTGGAACGGGAGATTCTCATGATGATGAGGTGGAATGGGAGATTCTCATGATGATGTGGTGGAACGGGAGATTGTCATGATGATGTGGTGGAACGGGAGATTCTCATGATGATGAGGTGGAACGGGAAATTCTTCTGATGTGGTGGAACGGGAGATTCTCATGACGGGGTGGAACACGAAATTCTCATCATAATGTGGTGGAACGGGAAATTGTCATGGTGATGTGGTGGAACGGGAGATTCTCATGATGTGGTGGAACAGGAGATTCTCATGGTGATGTGGTGGAACAGGAGATTCTCATGATGATGAGGTGGAACGGGAGATTCTCATGGTGATTTGGTGGAATGGGATATTCTCATGATGTGGTGGAACAGGAGATTCTCATGATGATGAGGTGGAACAGGAGATTATCATGATGTGGTGGAACGGGAGATTCTCATCATAATGTGGTGGAACGGGAGATTCTGATGATGTGGTGAAACGAGAGATTCTAATCATGATGTGGTGGAACGGGAGATTCTCATGATGATGAGGTGGAATGGGAGATTCTCATGATGATGTGGTGGAACGAGAGATTCTCATGATGATATGGTGGAATGGGAGATTCTCATGATGATGTGGTGGAACGAGAGATTCTCATGATGATATGGTGGAACGGGAGATTCTCATGATGATGAGGTGGAACGGGAGATTAACATGATGTGGTGGAACGGGAGATTCTCATCATAATGTGGTGGAACGGAAGATTCTCATCATAATGTGGTGAAACGGGAGATTCTAATCATGATGTGGTGGAACGGGAGATTCTCATGATGTTGAGGTGGAATGGGAGATTCTCATGATGATGAGGTGGAACGGGACATTCTTCTGATGTGGTGGAACAGGGGAATCTCATGATGAGGTGGAACGGGAGATTCTCATGATGATGTGGTGGAACGGGACATTCTCATGATGATGTGGTGGAACGGGAGATTCTCATGATGATGAGGTGGAATGGGAGATTCTCATGATGATGAGGTGGAACGGGACATTCTTCTGATGTGGTGGAACGGGAGAATCTCATGATGTAGTGGAACAGGAGATTCTCATGATGATGTGGTGGAACGGGAGATTCTCATGATGATGTGGTGGAACGGGAGATTCTCATGATGATGTCGTGGAACCGGAGATTCTCATTATGATGTCGTGGAACGGGAGATTGTCATGATGATGTGGTGGAACGGGACATTCTCATGATGATGTGGTGGAACGGGAGATTCTCATGATGATGAGGTGGAACGGGACATTCTTCTGATGTGGTGGAACAGGAGAATCTCATGAAGTGGTGGAACGGTAGATTCTCATGATGATGTGGTGGAACGGGAGATTCTCATGATGATGTGGTGGAACGGGAGATTCTCATGATGATGAGGTGGAACGGGAGATTCTCATGATGTGGTGGAACAGGACATTCTCATGATGATGAGGTGGAACAGGAGATTATCATGATGTGGTGGAACAGGAGATTCTCATCATAATGTGGTGGAATGGGAGATTCTCATGGTGATGTGGTGGAACGGGAGATTCTTATGATGTGGTGGAACGGGAGATTCTAATCATGATGTGGTGGAATGGGAGATTCTCATGATGATGACGTGGAATGGGAGATTCTCATGATGATGTGGTGGAACGGGAGATTCTCATGATGATGTGGTGGAACCGGAGATTCTTATGATGCGGTGGAACGGGAGATTCTCATCATGATGTGGTGGAACGGGAGATTCTCATCATGATGTGGTGGAACGGGAGATTCTCATGATGTGGTGGAACAGGAGATTCTCATGATGATGAGGTGGAACAGGAGATTCCCATGATGATGAGGTGGAACGGGACATTCTTCTGATGTGGTGGAATGGGAGATTCTCATGACGGGGTGGAACGGGAGATTCTCATGATGATGAGGTGGAACGGGAGATTCTCATGATGATGAGGTGGAACGGGAGATTCTCATGGTGATTTGGTGGAACAGGAGATTATCATGATGTGGTGGAACGGGAGATTCTCATCATAATGTGGTGGAACGGGAGATTCTTATGATGTGGTGGAACGAGAGATTCTAATCATGATGTGGTGGAACGGGAGATTCTCATGATGATGAGGTGGAATGGGAGATTCTCATGATGATGTGGTGGAACGAGAGATTCTCATGATGATGTGGTGGAATGGGAGATTCTCATGATGATGAGTTGGAATGGGAGATTCTCATGATGATGTGGTGGAACGGGAGATTCTCATGATGTGGTGGAACGGGAGATTTCATGATGTGGTGGAACGGGATATTCTCACGGTGATGTGGTGGAACGGAAGATTCTCACGGTGATGTGGTGGAACGGGAGATTCTCATGACGGGGTGGAACGGGAGATTCTCATCATAATGTGGTGGAACGGGAGATTCTCATGGTGATGTGGTGGAACGGGAGATTCTTATGATGTGCTGGAACAGGAGATTCTCATGATGATGAGGTGGAACAGGAGATTATCATGATGTGGTGGAACGGGAGATTCTCATGATGTGGTGGAACGGGAGATTCTCATCATAATGTGGTGGAACGGGTGATTCTCATGGTGATGTGGTGGAACGGGATATTGTCACGGTGATGTGGTGGAAAGGGAGATTCTCACGGTGATGTGGTGGAACGGGAGATTCTCATGACGGGGTGGAACGGGAGATTCTCATCATAATGTGGTGGAACGGGTGATTCTCATGGTGATGTGGTGGAACGGGATATTGTCACGGTGATGTGGTGGAAAGGGAGATTCTCACGATGATGTGGTGGAACGGGAGATTCTCATGACGGGGTGGAACGGGAGATTCTCATCATAATGTGGTGGAACGGGAGATTCTCATGGTGATGTGGTGGAACGGGAGATTCTTATGATGTGGTGGAACGGGAGATTCTCATCATGATGTGGTGGAACGGGAGATTCTCATCATGATGTGGTGGAACGGGAGATTCTCATGATGTGGTGGAACAGGAGATTCTCATGATGATGAGGTGGAACAGGAGATGATCATGATGTGGTGGAACGGGAGATTCTCATCATAATGTGGTGGAATGGGAGATTCTCATGGTGATGTGGTGGAACGGGAGATTCTTATGATGTGGTGGAACAGGAGATTCTTATGATGATGAGGTGGAACGGGACATTCTTCTGATGTGGTGGAATGGGAGATTCTCATGACGGGGTGGAACGGGAGATTCTCATGATGATGAGGTGGAATGGGAGATTCTCATGATGATATGGTGGAACGGGAGATTGTCATAATGATGTGGTGGAACGGGAGATTCTCATGACGGGGTGGAACAGGAGATTCTCATCATAATGTGGTGGAACGGGAGATTGTCATGGTGATGTGGTGGAACGGGAAATTCTTCTGATGTGGTTGGAACGGGAGATTCTCATGACGGGGTGCAACAGGAGATTCTCATCATAATGTGGTGGAACGGGAGATTGTCATGGTGATGTGGTGGAACGGGAGATTCTCATGATGTGGTGGAACAGGAGATTCTCATGGTGATGTGGTGGAACAGGAGATTCTCATGATGATGAGGTGGAATGGGAGATTCTCATGATGATGAGGTGGAACGGGACATTCTTCTGATGTGGTGGAACGGGGGAATCTCATGATGAGGTGGAACGGGAGATTCTCATGATGATGTGGTGGAACGGGACATTCTCATGATGATGTGGTGGAACGGGAGATTCTCATGATGATGAGGTGGAATGGGAGATTCTCATGATGATGAGGTGGAACGGGACATTCTTCTGATGTGGTGGAACGGGAGAATCTCATGATGTAGTGGAACAGGAGATTCTCATGATGATGTGGTGGAACGGGAGATTCTCATGATGATGTGGTGGAACGGGAGATTCTCATGATGATGTCGTGGAACCGGAGATTCTCATTATGATGTCGTGGAACGGGAGATTCTCATGATGATGTGGTGGAACGGGACATTCTCATGATGATGTGGTGGAACGGGAGATTCTCATGATGATGAGGTGGAACGGGACATTCTTCTGATGTGGTGGAACAGGAGAATCTCATGAAGTGGTGGAACGGTAGATTCTCATGATGATGTGGTGGAACGGGAGATTCTCATGATGATGTGGTGGAACGGGAGATTCTCATGATGATGAGGTGGAACGGGAGATTCTCATGATGTGGTGGAACAGGACATTCTCATGATGATGAGGTGGAACAGGAGATTATCATGATGTGGTGGAACAGGAGATTCTCATCATAATGTGGTGGAATGGGAGATTCTCATGGTGATGTGGTGGAACGGGAGATTCTTATGATGTGGTGGAACGGGAGATTCTAATCATGATGTGGTGGAATGGGAGATTCTCATGATGATGACGTGGAATGGGAGATTCTCATGATGATGTGGTGGAACGGGAGATTCTCATGATGATGTGGTGGAACCGGAGATTCTTATGATGCGGTGGAACGGGAGATTCTCATCATGATGTGGTGGAACGGGAGATTCTCATCATGATGTGGTGGAACGGGAGATTCTCATGATGTGGTGGAACAGGAGATTCTCATGATGATGAGGTGGAACACGAGATTCTCATGATGATGAGGTGGAACGGGACATTCTTCTGCTGTGGTGGAATGGGAGATTCTCATGACGGGGTGGAACGGGAGATTCTCATGATGATGAGGTGGAACGGGAGATTCTCATGATGATGAGGTGGAACGGGAGATTCTCATGGTGATTTGGTGGAACAGGAGATTATCATGATGTGGTGGAACGGGAGATTCTCATCATAATGTGGTGGAACGGGAGATTCTTATGATGTGGTGGAACGAGAGATTCTAATCATGATGTGGTGGAACGGGAGATTCTCATGATGATGAGGTGGAATGGGAGATTCTCATGATGATGTGGTGGAACGAGAGATTCTCATGATGATGTGGTGGAATGGGAGATTCTCATGATCATGAGTTGGAATGGGAGATTCTCATGATGATGTGGTGGAACGGGAGATTCTCATGATGTGGTGGAACGGGAGATTTCATGATGTGGTGGAACGGGATATTCTCACGGTGATGTGGTGGAACGGAAGATTCTCACGGTGATGTGGTGGAACGGGAGATTCTCATGACGGGGTGGAACGGGAGATTCTCATCATAATGTGGTGGAACGGGAGATTCTCATGGTGATGTGGTGGAATGGGAGATTCTTATGATGTGCTGGAACAGGAGATTCTCATGATGATGAGGTGGAACAGGAGATTATCATGATGTGGTGGAACGGGAGATTCTCATGATGTGGTGGAACGGGAGATTCTCATCATAATGTGGTGGAACGGGTGATTCTCATGGTGATGTGGTGGAACGGGATATTGTCACGGTGATGTGGTGGAAAGGGAGATTCTCACGGTGATGTGGTGGAACGGGAGATTCTCATGACGGGGTGGAACGGGAGATTCTCATCATAATGTGGTGGAACGGGTGATTCTCATGGTGATGTGGTGGAACGGGATATTGTCACGGTGATGTGGTGGAAAGGGAGATTCTCACGGTGATGTGGTGGAACGGGAGATTCTCATGACGGGGTGGAACGGGAGATTCTCATCATAATGTGGTGGAACGGGAGATTCTCATGGTGATGTGGTGGAACGGGAGATTCTTATGATGTGGTGGAACGGGAGATTCTCATCATGATGTGGTGGAACGGGAGATTCTCATCATGATGTGGTGGAACGGGAGATTCTCATGATGTGGTGGAACAGGAGATTCTCATGATGATGAGGTGGAACAGGAGATGATCATGATGTGGTGGAACGGGAGATTCTCATCATAATGTGGTGGAATGGGAGATTCTCATGGTGATGTGGTGGAACGGGAGATTCTTATGATGTGGTGGAACAGGAGATTCTTATGATGATGAGGTGGAACGGGACATTCTTCTGATGTGGTGGAATGGGAGATTCTCATGACGGGGTGGAACGGGAGATTCTCATGATGATGAGGTGGAATGGGAGATTCTCATGATGATATGGTGGAACGGGAGATTGTCATAATGATGTGGTGGAACGGGAGATTCTCATGACGGGGTGGAACAGGAGATTCTCATCATAATGTGGTGGAACGGGAGATTGTCATGGTGATGTGGTGGAACGGGAAATTCTTCTGATGTGGTGGAACGGGAGATTCTCATGACGGGGTGGAACAGGAGATTCTCATCATAATGTGGTGGAACGGGAGATTGTCATGGTGATGTGGTGGAACGGGAGATTCTCATGATGTGGTGGAACAGGAGATTCTCATGGTGATGTGGTGGAACAGGAGATTCTCATGATGATGAGGTGGAACGGGAGATTCTCATGGTGATTTGGTGGAATGGGATATTCTCATGATGTGGTGGAACAGGAGATTCTCATGATGATGAGGTGGAACAGGAGATTCTCATGACGGGGTGGAACAGGAGATTCTCATCATAATGTGGTGGAACGGGAGATTGTCATGGTGATGTGGAGGAACGGGAGATTCTCATGATGTGGTGGAACAGGAGATTCTCATGGTGATGTGGTGGAACAGGAGATTCTCATGATGATGAGGAGGAACGGGAGATTCTCATGGTGATTTGGTGGAATGGGATATTCTCATGATGTGGTGGAACAGGAGATTCTCATGATGATGAGGTGGAACAGGAGATTATCATGATGTGGTGGAACGGGAGATTCTCATCATAATGTGGTGGAACGGGAGATTCTGATGATGTGGTGAAACGAGAGATTCTAATCATGATGTGGTGGAACGGGAGATTCTCATGATGATGAGGTGGAATGGGAGATTCTCATGATGATGTGGTGGAACGAGAGATTCTCATGATGATGTGGTGGAATGGGAGATTCTCATGATGATGAGGTGGAACGGGAGATTCTCATGATGATGTGGTGGAATGGGAGATTCTCATGATGATGTGGTGGAACGAGAGATTCTCATGATAATGTGGTGGAATGGGAGATTCTCATGATGATGAGGTGGAATGGGAGATTCTCATGATGATGTGGTGGAACGGGAGATTCTCATGATGTGGTGGAATGGGAGATTTCATGATGTGGTGGAACGGGATATTCTCACGGTGATGTGGTGGAACGGAAGATTCTCACGGTGATGTCGTGGAACGGGAGATTCTCATGACGGGGTGGAACGGGAGATTCTCATCATAATGTGGTGGAACGGGAGATTCTCATGGTGATGTGGTGGAACGGGAGATTCTCATGATGTGGTGGAATGGGAGATTTCATGATGTGGTGGAACGGGATATTCTCACGGTGATGTGGTGGAACGGAAGATTCTCACGGTGATGTCGTGGAACGGGAGATTCTCATGACGGGGTGGAACGGGAGATTCTCATCATAATGTGGTGGAACGGGAGATTCTCATGGTGATGTGGTGGAACGGGAGATCCTTATGATGTGGTGGAACAGGAGATTCTCATGATGATGAGGTGGAACAGGAGATTATCATGATGTGGTGGAACAGGAGATTCTCATGGTGATGTGGTTGAACGGGATATTGTCACGGTGATGTGGTGGAAAGGGAGATTCTCACGGTGATGTGGTGGAACGGGAGATTCTCATGACGGGGTGGAACGGGAGATTCTCATCATAATGTGGTGGAACGGGAGATTCTCATGGTGATGTGGTGGAACGGGATATTGTCACGGTGATGTGGTGGAAAGGGAGATTCTCACGGTGATGTGGTGGAACGGGAGATTCTCATGACGGGGTGGAACGGGAGATTCTCATCATAATGTGGTGGAACGGGAGATTCTCATGGTGATGTGGTGGAACGGGAGATTCTTATGAT
This sequence comes from Telmatherina bonti, assembly GCF_933228915.1. NCBI lineage: Eukaryota > Metazoa > Chordata > Actinopteri > Atheriniformes > Telmatherinidae > Telmatherina > Telmatherina bonti. The sequence goes on along the minus strand of NC_136633.1, from coordinate 22,341,666 downwards.
GTGGTGGAACGGGAGATTCTCATCATGATGTGGTGGAACGGGAGATTCTCATGGTGATGTGGTGGAACAGGAGATTCTCATGATGATGAGGTGGAACGGGAGATTCTCATGGTGATTTGGTGGAATGGGATATTCTCATGATGTGGTGGAACAGGAGATTCTCATGATGATGAGGTGGAACAGGAGATTCTCATGACGGGGTGGAACAGGAGATTCTCATCATAATGTGGTGGAACGGGAGATTGTCATGGTGATGTGGTGGAACGGGAGATTCTCATGATGTGGTGGAACAGGAGATTCTCATGGTGATGTGGTGGAACAGGAGATTCTCATGATGATGAGGAGGAACGGGAGATTCTCATGGTGATTTGGTGGAATGGGATATTCTCATGATGTGGTGGAACAGGAGATTCTCATGATGATGAGGTGGAACAGGAGATTATCATGATGTGGTGGAACGGGAGATTCTCATCATAATGTGGTGGAACGGGAGATTCTGATGATGTGGTGAAACGAGAGATTCTAATCATGATGTGGTGGAACGGGAGATTCTCATGATGATGAGGTGGAATGGGAGATTCTCATGATGATGTGGTGGAACGAGAGATTCTCATGATGATGTGGTGGAATGGGAGATTCTCATGATGATGAGGTGGAACGGGAGATTCTCATGATGATGTGGTGGAACGGGAGATTCTCATGATGATGAGGTGGAACGGTAGATTATCATGATGTGGTGGAACGGGAGATTCTCATCATAATGTGGTGAAACGGGAGATTCTAATCATGATGTGGTGGAACGGGAGATTCTCATGATGATGAGGTGGAATGGGAGATTCTCATGATGATGAGGTGGAATGGGAGATTCTCATGATGATGAGGTGGAACGGGACGTTCTTCTGATGTGGTGGAACGGGGGAATCTCATGATGAGGTGGAACGGGAGATTCTCATGATGATGTGGTGGAACGGGACATTCTCATGATGATGTGGTGGAACGGGAGATTCTCATGATGATGAGGTGGAACGGGAGATTCTCATGATGATGTGGTGGAACGGGAGATTCTCATGATGATGTGGTGGAACGGGAGATTCTCATGATGATGAGGTGGAATGGGAGATTCTCATGATGATGAGGTGGAACGGGACATTCTTCTGATGTGGTGGAACGGGAGAATCTCATGATGAGGTGGAACGGGAGATTCTCATGATGATGTGGTGGAACGGGACATTCTCATGATGATGTGGTGGAACGGGAGATTCTAATCATGATTTGGTGGAACAGGAGATTATCATGATGTGGTGGAACGGGAGATTCTCATCATGATGTGGTGGAACGGGAGATTCTCATGATGTGGTGGAACAGGAGATTCTCATGATGATGAGGTGGAACAGGAGATGATCATGATGTGGTGGAACGGGAGATTCTCATCATAATGTGGTGGAATGGGAGATTCTCATGGTGATGTGGTGGAACGGGAGATTCTTATGATGTGGTGGAACAGGAGATTCTTATGATGATGAGGTGGAACGGGACATTCTTCTGATGTGGTGGAATGGGAGATTCTCATGACGGGGTGGAACGGGAGATTCTCATGATGATGAGGTGGAATGGGAGATTCTCATGATGATATGGTGGAACGGGAGATTGTCATAATGATGTGGTGGAACGGGAGATTCTCATGACGGGGTGGAACAGGAGATTCTCATCATAATGTGGTGGAACGGGAGATTGTCATTGTGATGTGGTGGAACGGGAAATTCTTCTGATGTGGTGGAACGGGAGATTCTCATGACGGGGTGGAACAGGAGATTCTCATCATAATGTGGTGGAACGGGAGATTGTCATGGTGATGTGGTGGAACGGGAGATTCTCATGATGTGGTGGAACAGGAGATTCTCATGGTGATGTGGTGGAACGGGAGATTCTCATGATGATGAGGTGGAATGGGAGATTCTCATGATGATGAGGTGGAATGGGAGATTCTCATGATGATGAGGTGGAACGGGACATTCTTCTGATGTGGTGGAACGGGGGAATCTCATGATGAGGTGGAACGGGAGATTCTCATGATGATGTGGTGGAACGGGACATTCTCATGATGATGTGGTGGAACGGGAGATTCTCATGATGATGAGGTGGAACGGGAGATTCTCATGATGATGTGGTGGAACGGGAGATTCTCATGATGATGTGGTGGAACGGGAGATTCTCATGATGATGAGGTGGAATGGGAGATTCTCATGATGATGAGGTGGAACGGGACATTCTTCTGATGTGGTGGAACGGGAGAATCTCATGATGAGGTGGAACGGGAGATTCTCATGATGATGTGGTGGAACGGGACATTCTCATGATGATGTGGTGGAACGGGAGATTCTCATGACGAGGCGGAATGGGTGATTCTCATGATGTGGTGGAACGGGATATTCTCACGGTGATGTGGTGGAACGGGAGATTCTCACGGTGATGTGGTGGAACGGGAGATTCTTATGATGTGGTGGAACGGGAGATTCTCATCATGATGTGGTGGAACGGGAGATTCTCATGATGTGGTGGAACAGGAGATTCTCATGGTGATGTGGTGGAACAGGAGATTCTCATGATGATGAGGTGGAACGGGAGATTCTCATGGTGATTTGGTGGAACAGGAGATTATCATGATGTGGTGGAACGGGAGATTCTCATCATAATGTGGTGGAACGGGAGATTCTTATGATGTGGTGGAACGAGAGATTCTAATCATGATGTGGTGGAACGGGAGATTCTCATGATGATGCGGTGGAATGGGAGATTCTCATGATGATGTGGTGGAACGAGAGATTCTCATGATAATGTGGTGGAATGGGAGATTCTCATGATGATGAGGTGGAATGGGAGATTCTCATGATGATGTGGTGGAACGGGAGATTCTCATGATGTGGTGGAATGGGAGATTTCATGATGTGGTGGAACGGGATATTCTCACGGTGATGTGGTGGAACGGAAGATTCTCACGGTGATGTCGTGGAACGGGAGATTCTCATGACGGGGTGGAACGGGAGATTCTCATCATAATGTGGTGGAACGGGAGATTCTCATGGTGATGTGGTGGAACGGGAGATTCTCATGATGTGGTGGAATGGGAGATTTCATGATGTGGTGGAACGGGATATTCTCACGGTGATGTGGTGGAACGGAAGATTCTCACGGTGATGTCGTGGAACGGGAGATTCTCATGACGGGGTGGAACGGGAGATTCTCATCATAATGTGGTGGAACGGGAGATTCTCATGGTGATGTGGTGGAACGGGAGATCCTTATGATGTGGTGGAACAGGAGATTCTCATGATGATGAGGTGGAACAGGAGATTATCATGATGTGGTGGAACAGGAGATTCTCATGGTGATGTGGTTGAACGGGATATTGTCACGGTGATGTGGTGGAAAGGGAGATTCTCACGGTGATGTGGTGGAACGGGAGATTCTCATGACGGGGTGGAACGGGAGATTCTCATCATAATGTGGTGGAACGGGAGATTCTCATGGTGATGTGGTGGAACGGGATATTGTCACGGTGATGTGGTGGAAAGGGAGATTCTCACGGTGATGTGGTGGAACGGGAGATTCTCATGACGGGGTGGAACGGGAGATTCTCATCATAATGTGGTGGAACGGGAGATTCTCATGGTGATGTGGTGGAACGGGAGATTCTTATGATGTGGTGGAACGGGAGATTCTCATCATGATGTGGTGGAACGGGAGATTCTCATCATGATGTGGTGGAACGGGAGATTCTCATGATGTGGTGGAACAGGAGATTCTCATGATGATGAGGTGGAACAGGAGATGATCATGATGTGGTGGAACGGGAGATTCTCATCATAATGTGGTGGAATGGGAGATTCTCATGGTGATGTGGTGGAACGGGAGATTCTTATGATGTGGTGGAACAGGAGATTCTCATGATGATGAGGTGGAACGGGACATTCTTCTGATGTGGTGGAATGGGAGATTCTCATGACGGGGTGGAACGGGAGATTCTCATGATGATGTGGTGGAACGGGAGATTGTCATGATGATGTGGTGGAACGGGAGATTCTCATGATGATGAGGTGGAACGGGAAATTCTTCTGATGTGGTGGAACGGGAGATTCTCATGACGGGGTGGAACAGGAGATTCTCATCATAATGTGGTGGAATGGGAGATTGTCATGGTTATGTGGTGGAACGGGAGATTCTCATGATGTGGTGGAACAGGAGATTCTCATGGTGATGTGGTGGTACAGGAGATTCTCATGATGATGAGGTGGAACGGGAGATTCTCATGGTGATTTGGTGGAATGGGATATTCTCATGATGTGGTGGAACAGGAGATTGTCATGATGATGAGGTGGAACAGGAGATTCTCATGACGGGGTGGAACAGGAGATTCTCATCATAATGTGGTGGAACGGGAGATTGTCATGGTGATGTGGTGGAACGGGAGATTCTCATGATGTGGTGGAACAGGAGATTCTCATGGTGATGTGGTGGAACAGGAGATTCTCATGATGATGAGGTGGAACGGGAGATTCTCATGGTGATTTGGTGGAATGGGATATTCTCATGATGTGGTGGAACGGGAGATTCTCATGATGATGAGGTGGAACAGGAGATTATCATGATGTGGTGGAACGGGAGATTCTCATCATAATGTGGTGGAACGGGAGATTCTGATGATGTGGTGAAACGAGAGATTCTAATCATGATGTGGTGGAACGGGAGATTCTCATGATGATGAGGTGGAATGGGAGATTCTCATGATGATGTGGTGGAACGAGAGATTCTCATGATAATGTGGTGGAATGGGAGATTCTCATGATGATGAGGTGGAACGGGAGATTCTCATGATGATGAGGTGGAATGGGAGATTTTCATGATGATGAGGTGGAACGGGACATTCTTCTGATGTGGTGGAACGGGGGAATCTCATGATGAGGTGGAACGGGAGATTCTCACGGTGATGTGGTGGAACGGGAGATTCTCATGACGGGGTGGAACGGGAGATTCTCATCATAATGTGGTGGAACGGGAGATTCTCATGGTGATGTGGTGGAACGGGAGATTCTTATGATGTGGTGGAACGGGAGATTCTCATCATGATGTGGTGGAACGGGAGATTCTCATCATGATGTGGTGGAATGGGAGATTCTCATGGTGATGTGGTGGAACGGGAGATTCTTATGATGTGGTGGAACAGGAGATTCTCATGACGGGGTGGAACGGGAGATTCTCATGATGATGTGGTGGAACGGGAGATTCTCATGATGATGTGGTGGAACGGGAGATTCTCATGATGATGAGGTGGAACGGGAAATTCTTCTGATGTGGTGGAACGGGAGATTCTCATGACGGGGTGGAACAGGAGATTCTCATCATAATGTGGTGGAACGGGAGATTGTCATGGTGATGTGGTGGAACGGGAGATTCTCATGATGATTTGGTGGAACGGGAGATTCTCATGATGATGTGGTGGAACGGGACATTCTCATGATGATGTGGTGAAACGGGAGATTCTCATGATGATGAGGTGGAACGGGAGATTCTCATGATGATGTGGTGGAACGGGAGATTCTCATGATGATGAGGTGGAACGGGAGATTATCATGATGTGGTGGAACGGGAGATTCTCATCATAATGTGGTGGAACGGGAGATTCTCATCATAATGTGGTGAAACGGGAGATTCTAATCATGATTTGGTGGAACAGGAGATTATCATGATGTGGTGGAACGGGAGATTCTCATCATAATGTGGTGGAACGGGAGATTCTTATGATGTGGTGGAACGAGAGATTCTAATCATGATGTGGTGGAACGGGAGATTCTCATGATGATGAGGTGGAATCGGAGATTCTCATGATGATGTGGTGGAACGAGAGATTCTCATGATTATGTGGTGGAATGGGAGATTCTCATGATGATGAGGTGGAATGGGAGATTCTCATGATGATGTGGTGGAACGGGAGATTCTCATGATGTGGTGGAACGGGAGATTCTCATGATGTGGTGGAACTGGATATTCTCACGGTGATGTGGTGGAACGGAAGATTCTCACGGTGATGTGGTGGAACGGGAGATTCTCATGACGGGGTGGAACGGGAGATTCTCATCATAATGTGGTGGAACCAGAGATTCTCATGGTGATGTGGTGGAACGGGAGATTCTTATGATGTGGTGGAACAGGAGATTCTCATGATGATGAGGTGGAACAGGAGATTATCATGATGTGGTGGAACGGGAGATTCTCATGATGTGGTGGAACAGGGGATTCTCATGATGATGAGGTGGAACAGGAGATTCTCATGGTGATGTGGTGGAACGGGATATTGTCACGGTGATGTGGTGGAAAGGGAGATTCTCACGGTGATGTGGTGGAACGGGAGATACTCATGACGGGGTGGAACGGGAGATTCTCATCATAATGTGGTGGAACGGGAGATTCTCATGGTGATGTGGTGGAACGGGAGATTCTCATGGTGATGTGGTGGAACGGGATATTGTCACGGTGATGTGGTGGAAAGGGAGATTCTCACGGTGATGTGGTGGAACGGGAGATTCTCATGACGGGGTGGAACGGGAGATTCTCATCATAATGTGGTGGAACGGGAGATTCTCATGGTGATGTGGTGGAACGGGAGATTCTTATGATGTGGTGGAACGGGAGATTCTCATCATGATGTGGTGGAACGGGAGATTCTCATCATGATGTGGTGGAACGGGAGATTCTCATCATAATGTGGTGGAATGGGAGATTCTCATGGTGATGTGGTGGAACGGGAGATTCTTATGATGTGGTGGAACAGGAGATTCTCATGACGGGGTGGAACGGGAGATTCTCATGATGATGTGGTGGAATGGGAGATTCTCATGATGATGTGGTGGAACGTGAGATTCTCATGATGATGAGGTGGAACGGGAAATTCTACTGATGTGGTGGAACGGGAGATTCTCATGACGGGGTGGAACAGGAGATTCTCATCATAATGTGGTGGAACGGGAGATTGTCATGGTGATGTGGTGGAACGGGAGATTCTCATGATGATTTGGTGGAACGGGAGATTCTCATGATGATGTGGTGGAACGGGACATTCTCATGATGATGTGGTGAAACGGGAGATTCTCATGATGATAAGGTGGAACGGGAGATTCTCATGATGATGTGGTGGAACGGGAGATTCTCATGATGATGAGGTGGAACGGGAGATTATCATGATGTGGTGGAACGGGAGATTCTCATCATAATGTGGTGGAACGGGAGATTCTCATCATAATGTGGTGAAACGGGAGATTCTAATCATAATGTGGTGGAACAGGAGATTCTCATGATGATGAGGTGGAATGGGAGATTCTCATGATGATGAGGTGGAACGGGACATTCTTCTGATGTGGTGGAATGGGAGAATCTCATGATGAGGTGGAACAGGAGATTATCATGATGTGGTGGAACGGGAGATTCTCATCATAATGTGGTGGAACGGGAGATTCTGATGATGTGGTGAAATGAGAGATTCTAATCATGATGTGGTGGAACGGGAGATTCTCATGATGATGAGGTGGAATGGGAGATTCTCATGATGATGTGGTGGAACGAGAGATTCTCATGATAATGTGGTGGAATGGGAGATTCTCATGATGATGAGGTGGAACGGGAGATTCTCATGATGATGTGGTGGAACGGGAGATTCTCATGATGATGAGGTAGAACGGGAGATTATCATGATGTGGTGGAACGGGAGATTCTCATCATAATGTGGTGGAACGGGAGATTCTCATCATAATGTGGTGAAACGGGAGATTCTAATCATGATGTGGTGGAACGGGAGATTCTCATGATGATGAGGTTGAATGGGAGATTGTCATGATGATGAGGTGGAACGGGACATTCTTCTGATGTGGTGGAACGGGGGAATCTCATGATGAGGTGGAACGGGAGATTCTCATGATGATGTGGTGGAACGGGACATTCTCATGATGATGTGGTGGAACGGGAGATTCTCATGATGATGAGGTGGAACGAGAGATTCTCATGATGATGTGGTGGAACGGGAGATTCTCATGATGATGTGGTGGAACGGGAGATTCTCATGATGAAGAGGTGGAACGGCACATTCTTCTGATGTGGTGGAACGGGAGATTCTCATGACGAGGTGGAATGGGAGATTCTCATGATGTGGTGGAACGGGATATTCTCACGGTGATGTGGTTGAACGGGAGATTCTCACGGTGATGTGGTGGAACGGGAGAATCTCATGATGAGGTGGAACAGGAGATTATCATGATGTGGTGGAACGGGAGATTCTCATCATAATGTGGTGGAACGGGAGATTCTGATGATGTGGTGGAACGGGAGATTCTCATGATGATGTGGTGGAACGGGAGATTCTCATGATGATGAGGTGGAACGGGAGATTCTCATGATGTGGTGGAACAGGACATTCTCATGATGATGAGGTGGAACAGGAGATTATCATGATGTGGTGGAACAGGAGATTCTCATCATAATGTGGTGGAATGGGAGATTCTCATGGTGATGTGGTGGAACGGGAGATTCTTATGATGTGGTGGAACGGGAGATTCAAATCACGATGTGGTGGAATGGGAGATTCTCATGATGATGACGTGGAATGGGAGATTCTCATGATGATGTGGTGGAACGGGAGATTCTCATGATGATGTGGTGGAACGGGAGATTCTTATGATGTGGTGGAACGGGAGATTCTCATCATGATGTGGTGGAACGGGAGATTCTCATCATGATGTGGTGGAACGGGAGATTCTCATGATGTGGTGGAAAAGGAGATTCTCATGATGATGAGGTGGAACAGGAGATTCTCATGATGATGAGGTGGAACGGGACATTCTTCTGATGTGGTGGAATGGGAGATTCTCATGACGGGGTGGAACGGGAGATTCTCATGATGATGAGGTGGAATGGGAGATTCTCATGATGATGTGGTGGAACGGGAGATTCTCATGATGATGAGGTGGAACGGCACATTCTTCTGATGTGGTGGAACGGGAGATTCTCATGACGAGGTGGAATGGGAGATTCTCATGATGTGGTGGAACGGGATATTCTCACGGTGATGTGGTGGAACGGGAGATTCTCACGGTGATGTGGTGGAACGGGAGATTCTTATGATGTGGTGGAACGGGAGATTCTCATCATGATGTGGTGGAACGGGAGATTCTCATGATGTGGTGGAACGAGAGATTCTAATCATGATGTGGTGGAACGGGAGATTCTCATGATGATGAGGTGGAATGGGAGATTCTCATGATGATGTGGTGGAACGAGAGATTCTCATGATGATGTGGTGGAATGGGAGATTCTCATGATGATGAGGTGGAATGGGAGATTCTCATGATGATGTGGTGGAACGGGAGATTCTCATGATGTGGTGGAACGGGAGATTCTCATGATGTGGTGGAACGGGATATTCTCACGGTGATGTGGTGGAACGGAAGATTCTCACGGTGATGTGGTGGAACGGGAGATTCTCATGACGGGGTGGAACGGGAGATTCTCATCATAATGTGGTGGAACCGGAGATTCTCATGGTGATGTGGTGGAACGGGAGATTCCTATGATGTGGTGGAACAGGAGATTCTCATGATGATGAGGTGGAACAGGAGATTATCATGATGTGGTGGAAAGGGAGATTCTCATGATGTGGTGGAACAGGGGATTCTCATGATGATGAGGTGGAACAGGAGATTCTCATGGTGATGTGGTGGAACGGGATATTGTCACGGTGATGTGGTGGAAAGGGAGATTCTCACGGTGATGTGGTGGAACGGGAGATTCTCATGACGGGGTGGAACGGGAGATTCTCATCATAATGTGGTGGAACGGGAGATTCTCATGGTGATGTGGTGGAACGGGATATTGTCACGGTGATGTGGTGGAAAGGGAGATTCTCACGGTGATGTGGTGGAACGGGAGATTCTCATGACGGGGTGGAACGAGAGATTCTCATCATAATGTGGTGGAACGGGAGATTCTCATGGTGATGTGGTGGAACGGGAGATTCTTATGATGTGGTGGAACGGGAGATTCTCATCATGATGTGGTGGAACGGGAGATTCTCATCATGATGTGGTGGAACGGGAGATTCTCATCATAATGTGGTGGAATGGGAGATTCTCATGGTGATGTGGTGGAACGGGAGATTCTTATGATGTGGTGGAACAGGAGATTCTCATGACGGGGTGGAACGGGAGATTATCATGATGATGTGGTGGAACGGGAGATTCTCATGATGATGTGGTGGAACGGGAGATTCTCATGATGATGAGGTGGAACGGGAAATTCTTCTGATGTGGTGGAACGGGAGATTCTCATGACGGGGTGGAACAGGAGATTCTCATCATAATGTGGTGGAACGGGAGATTGTCATGGTGATGTGGTGGAACGGGAGATTCTCATGATGATGTGGTGGAACGGGACATTCTCATGATGATGTGGTGAAACGGGAGATTCTCATGATGATGAGGTGGAACGGGAGATTCTCATGATGATGTGGTGGAACGGGAGATTCTCATGATGTGGTGGAACGGGATATTCTCACGGTGATGTGGTGGAACGGAAGATTCTCACGGTGATGTGGTGGAACGGGAGATTCTCATGACGGGGTGGAACGGGAGATTCTCATCATAATGTGGTGGAACCGGAGATTCTCATGGTGATGTGGTGGAACGAGAGATTCTCATGATGATGTGGTGGAATGGGAGATTCTCATGATGATGAGGTGGAATGGGAGATTCTCATGATGATGTGGTGGAACGGGAGATTCTCATGATGTGGTGGAACGGGAGATTCTCATGATGTGGTGGAACGGGATATTCTCACGGTGATGTGGTGGAACGGAAGATTCTCACGGTGATGTGGTGGAACGGGAGATTCTCATGACGGGGTGGAACGGGAGATTCTCATCATAATGTGGTGGAACCGGAGATTCTCATGGTGATGTGGTGGAACGGGAGATTCCTATGATGTGGTGGAACAGGAGATTCTCATGATGATGAGGTGGAACAGGAGATTATCATGATGTGGTGGAAAGGGAGATTCTCATGATGTGGTGGAACAGGGGATTCTCATGATGATGAGGTGGAACAGGAGATTCTCATGGTGATGTGGTGGAACGGGATATTGTCACGGTGATGTGGTGGAAAGGGAGATTCTCACGGTGATGTGGTGGAACGGGAGATTCTCATGACGGGGTGGAACGGGAGATTCTCATCATAATGTGGTGGAACGGGAGATTCTCATGGTGATGTGGTGGAACGGGATATTGTCACGGTGATGTGGTGGAAAGGGAGATTCTCACGGTGATGTGGTGGAACGGGAGATTCTCATGACGGGGTGGAACGAGAGATTCTCATCATAATGTGGTGGAACGGGAGATTCTCATGGTGATGTGGTGGAACGGGAGATTCTTATGATGTGGTGGAACGGGAGATTCTCATCATGATGTGGTGGAACGGGAGATTCTCATCATGATGTGGTGGAACGGGAGATTCTCATCATAATGTGGTGGAATGGGAGATTCTCATGGTGATGTGGTGGAACGGGAGATTCTTATGATGTGGTGGAACAGGAGATTCTCATGACGGGGTGGAACGGGAGATTATCATGATGATGTGGTGGAACGGGAGATTCTCATGATGATGTGGTGGAACGGGAGATTCTCATGATGATGAGGTGGAACGGGAAATTCTTCTGATGTGGTGGAACGGGAGATTCTCATGACGGGGTGGAACAGGAGATTCTCATCATAATGTGGTGGAACGGGAGATTGTCATGGTGATGTGGTGGAACGGGAGATTCTCATGATGATGTGGTGGAACGGGACATTCTCATGATGATGTGGTGAAACGGGAGATTCTCATGATGATGAGGTGGAACGGGAGATTCTCATGATGATGTGGTGGAACGGGAGATTCTCATGATGTGGTGGAACGGGATATTCTCACGGTGATGTGGTGGAACGGAAGATTCTCACGGTGATGTGGTGGAACGGGAGATTCTCATGACGGGGTGGAACGGGAGATTCTCATCATAATGTGGTGGAACCGGAGATTCTCATGGTGATGTGGTGGAACGGGAGATTCCTATGATGTGGTGGAACAGGAGATTCTCATGATGATGAGGTGGAACAGGAGATTATCATGATGTGGTGGAACGGGAGATTCTCATGATGTGGTGGAACAGGGGATTCTCATGATGATGAGGTGGAACAGGAGATTCTCATGGTGATGTGGTGGAACGGGATATTGTCACGGTGATGTGGTGGAAAGGGAGATTCTCACGGTGATGTGGTGGAACGGGAGATTCTCATGACGGGGTGGAACGGGAGATTCTCATCATAATGTGGTGGAACGGGAGATTCTCATGGTGATGTGGTGGAACGGGATATTGTCACGGTGATGTGGTGGAAAGGGAGATTCTCACGGTGATGTGGTGGAACGGGAGATTCTTATGATGTGGTGGAACGGGAGATTCTCATCATGATGTGGTGGAACGGGAGATTCTCATCATGATGTGGTGGAACGGGAGATTCTCATCATAATGTGGTGGAATGGGAGATTCTCATGGTGATGTGGTGGAACGGGAGATTCTTATGATGTGGTGGAACAGGAGATTCTCATGACGGGGTGGAACGGGAGATTATCATGATGATGTGGTGGAACGGGAGATTCTCATGATGATGTGGTGGAACGGGAGATTCTCATGATGATGAGGTGGAACGGGAAATTCTTCTGATGTGGTGGAACGGGAGATTCTCATGACGGGGTGGAACAGGAGATTCTCATCATAATGTGGTGGAACGGGAGATTGTCATGGTGATGTGGTGGAACGGGAGATTCTCATGATGATGTGGTGGAACGGGACATTCTCATGATGATGTGGTGAAACGTGAGATTCTCATGATGATGAGGTGGAACGGGAGATTCTCATGATGATGTGGTGGAACGGGAGATTCTCATGATGATGAGGTGGAACGGGAGATTATCATGATGTGGTGGAACAGGAGATTCTCATCATAATGTGGTGGAACGGGAGATTCTCATCATAATGTGGTGAAACGGGAGATTCTAATCATGATTTGGTGGAACAGGAGATTATCATGATGTGGTGGAACGGGAGATTCTCATCATAATGTGGTGGAACGGGAGATTCTTATGATGTGGTGGAACGGGACATTCTCATGATGATGTGGTGGAACGGGAGATTCTCATGATGATGAGGTGGAACGGGACATTCTTCTGATGTGGTGGAACAGGAGAATCTCATGAAGTGGTGGAACGGTAGATTCTCATGATGATGTGGTGGAACGGGAGATTCTCATGATGATGTGGTGGAACGGGAGATTCTCATGATGATGAGGTGGAACGGAAGATTCTCATGATAATGTGGTGGAACGGTAGATTCTCATTATGATGTCGTGGAACCGGAGATTCTCATGGTGATGTGGTGGAACAGATGATTCTCATGATGATAAGGTGGAACGGGAGATCCTAATCATGATTTGGAAGAATGGGAGATTCTCATGATGATGAGGTGGAATGGGAGATTCTCATGATGATGTGGTGGAACGGGAGATTCTCATGATGATGAGGTGTAACGGGACATTCTTCTGATGTGGTGGAACGGGAGAATCTCATGATGTGGTGGATCGGGAGATTCGAATCATGATGTGGTGGAACGGGAGATTCTCATGATGATGACGTGGAATGGGAGATTCTCATGATGATGTGGTGGAACGGGAGATTCTCATGATGATGTGGTGGAACGGGAGATTCTTATGATGTGGTGGAACGGGAGATTCTCATCATGATGTGGTGGAACGGGAGATTCTCATGACGGGGTGGAACAGGAGATTCTCATCATAATGTGGTGGAACGGGAGATTGTCATGGTGATGTGGTGGAACGGGAGATTCTCATGATGATTTGGTGGAACGGGAGATTCTCATGATGATGTGGTGGAACGGGACATTCTCATGATGATGTGGTGAAACGGGAGATTCTCATGATGATGAGGTGGAACGGGAGATTCTCATGATGATGTGGTGGAACGGGAGATTCTCATGATGATGAGGTGGAACGGGAGATTATCATGATGTGGTGGAACGGGAGATTCTCATCATAATGTGGTGGAACGGGAGATTCTCATCATAATGTGGTGAAACGGGAGATTCTAATCATGATTTGGTGGAACAGGAGATTATCATGATGTGGTGGAACGGGAGATTCTCATCATAATGTGGTGGAACGGGAGATTCTTATGATGTGGTGGAACGGGACATTCTCATGATGATGTGGTGGAACGGGAGATTCTCATGATGATGAGGTGGAACGGGACATTCTTCTGATGTGGTGGAACAGGAGAATCTCATGAAGTGGTGGAACGGTAGATTCTCATGATGATGTGGTGGAACGGGAGATTCTCATGATGATGTGGTGGAACGGGAGATTCTCATGATGATGAGGTGGAACGGGAGATTCTCATGATAATGTGGTGGAACGGTAGATTCTCATTATGATGTCGTGGAACCGGAGATTCTCATGGTGATGTGGTGGAACAGATGATTCTCATGATGATAAGGTGGAACGGGAGATTCTAATCATGATTTGGAAGAATGGGAGATTCTCATGATGATGAGGTGGAATGGGAGATTCTCATGATGATGTGGTGGAACGGGAGATTCTCATGATGATGAGGTGTAACGGGACATTCTTAAGATGTGGTGGAACGGGAGAATCTCATGATGTGGTGGATCGGGAGATTCGAATCATGATGTGGTGGAACGGGAGATTCTCATGATGATGACGTGGAATGGGAGATTCTCATGATGATGTGGTGGAACGGGAGATTCTCATGATGATGTGGTGGAACGGGAGATTCTTATGATGTGGTGGAACGGGAGATTCTCATCATGATGTGGTGGAACGGGAGATTCTCATCATGATGTGGTGGAACGGGAGATTCTCATGATGTGGTGGAACAGGAGATTCTCATGATGATGAGGTGGAACAGGAGATTCTCATGATGATGAGGTGGAACGGGACATTCTTATGATGTGGTGGAATGGGAGATTCTCATGACGGGGTGGAACGGGAGATTCTCATGATGATGAGGTGGAATGGGAGATTCTCATGATGATGTGGTGGAACGGGAGATTCTCATGATGATGAGGTGGAACGGCACATTCTTCTGATGTGGTGGAATGGGAGATTCTCATGATGATGAGGTGGAACGGCACATTCTTCTGATGTGGTGGAACGGGAGATTCTCATGACGAGGTGGAATGGGAGATTCTCATGATGTGGTGGAACGGGATATTCTCACGGTGATGTGGTGGAACGGGAGATTCTCACGGTGATGTGGTGGAACGGGAGATTCTTATGATGTGGTGGAACGGGAGATTCTCATCATGATGTGGTGGAACGGGAGATTCTCATGATGTGGTCGAACAGGAGATTCTCATGGTGATGTGGTGGAACAGGAGATTCTCATGATGATGAGGTGGAACGGGAGATTCTCATGGTGATTTGGTGGAACAGGAGATTATCATGATGTGGTGGAACGGGAGATTCTCATCATAATGTGGTGGAACGGGAGATTCTTATGATGTGGTGGAACGAGAGATTCTAATCATGATGTGGTGGAACGGGAGATTCTCATGATGATGACGTGGAATGGGAGATTCTCATGATGATGTGGTGGAACGAGAGATTCTCATGATGATGTGGTGGAATGGGAGATTCTCATGATGATGAGGTGGAATGGGAGATTCTCATGATGATGTGGTGGAACGGGAGATTCTCATGATGTGGTGGAACGGGAGATTCTCATGATGTGGTGGAACGGGATATTCTCACGGTGATGTGGTGGAACGGGAGATTCTCATGACGGGGTGGAACGGGAGATTCTCATCATAATGTGGTGGAACCGGAGATTCTCATGGTGATGTGGTGGAACGGGAGATTCTCATGGTGATGTGGTGGAACGGGAGATTCCTATGATGTGGTGGAACAGGAGATTCTCATGATGAATAGGTGGAACAGGAGATTATCATGATGTGGTGGAACGGGAGATTCTCATGATGTGGTGGAACAGGGGATTCTCATGATGATGAGGTGGAACAGGAGATTCTCATGGTGATGTGGTGGAACGGGCTATTGTCACGGTGATGTGGTGGAAAGGGAGATTCTCACGGTAATGTGGTGGAACGGGAGATTCTCATGACGGGGTGGAACGGGAGATTCTCATCATAATGTGGTGGAACGGGAGATTCTCATGGTGATGTGGTGGAACGGGATATTGTCACGGTGATGTGGTGGAAAGGGAGATTCTCACGGTGATGTGGTGGAACGGGAGATTCTCATGACGGGGTGGAACGGGAGATTCTCATGATGTGGTGGAACAGGGGATTCTCATGATGATGAGGTGGAACAGGAGATTCTCATGGTGATGTGGTGGAACGGGATATTGTCACGGTGATGTGGTGGAAAGGGAGATTCTCACGGTGATGTGGTGGAACGGGAGATTCTCATGACGGGGTGGAACGGGAGATTCTCATCATAATGTGGTGGAACGGGAGATTCTCATGGTGATGTGGTGGAACGGGATATTGTCACGGTGATGTGGTGGAACGGGAGATTCTCATGGTGATGTGGTGGAACGGGAGATTCTTATGATGTGGTGGAACGGGAGATTCTCATCATGATGTGGTGGAACGGGAGATTCTCATCATGATGTGGTGGAACGGGAGATTCTCATCATAATGTGGTGGAATGGGAGATTCTCATGGTGATGTGGTGGAACGGGAGATTCTTATGATGTGGTGGAACAGGAGATTCTCATGATGATGAGGTGGAACGGGACATTCTTCTGATGTGGTGGAAAGGGAGATTCTCATGACGGGGTGGAACGGGAGATTCTCATGATGATGTGGTGGAACGGGAGATTCTCATGATGATGAGGTGGAACGGGAAATTCTTCTGATGTGGTGGAACGGGAGATTCTCATGACGGGGTGGAACAGGAGATTCTCATGATGATGAGGTGGAATGGGAGATTCTCATGATGATGTGGTGGAACGGGAGATTCTCATGATGTGGTGGAACGGGAGATTCTCATGATGTGGTGGAACGGGATATTCTCACGGTGATGTGGTGGAACGGGAGATTCTCATGACGGGGTGGAACGGGAGATTCTCATCATAATGTGGTGGAACCGGAGATTCTCATGGTGATGTGGTGGAACGGGATATTGTCACGGTGATGTGGTGGAAAGGGAGATTCTCACGGTGATGTGGTGGAACGGGAGATTCTCATGACGGGGTGGAACGGGAGATTCTCATCATAATGTGGTGGAACGGGAGATTCTCATGGTGATGTGGTGGAACGGGATATTGTCACGGTGATGTGGTGGAAAGGGAGATTCTCACGGTGATGTGGTGGAACGGGAGATTCTCATGACGGGGTGGAACGGGAGATTCTCATCATAATGTGGTGGAACGGGAGATTCTCATGGTGATGTGGTGGAACGGGAGATTCTTATGATGTGGTGGAACGGGAGATTCTCATCATGATGTGGTGGAACGGGAGATTCTCATCATGATGTGGTGGAACGGGAGATTCTCATCATAATGTGGTGGAATGGGAGATTCTCATGGTGATGTGGTGGAACGGGAGATTCTTATGATGTGGTGGAACAGGAGATTCTCATGATGATGAGGTGGAACGGGA
Source organism: Telmatherina bonti (assembly GCF_933228915.1). Classification (NCBI taxonomy): domain Eukaryota; kingdom Metazoa; phylum Chordata; class Actinopteri; order Atheriniformes; family Telmatherinidae; genus Telmatherina; species Telmatherina bonti. The sequence continues at coordinate 22,323,885 of NC_136633.1, read as the reverse complement.
CATTCTTCTGATGTGGTGGAATGGGAGATTCTCATGACGGGGTGGAACGGGAGATTCTCATGATGATGTGGTGGAACGGGAGATTCTCATGATGATGTGGTGTAACGGGAGATTCTCATGATGATGAGGTGGAACGGGAAATTCTTCTGATGTGGTGGAACGGGAGATTCTCATGACGGGGTGGAACAGGAGATTCTCATCATAATGTGGTGGAACGGGAGATTGTCATGGTGATGTGGTGGAACGGGAGATTGTCATGGTGATGTGGTGGAACGGGAGATTCTCATGATGATTTGGTGGAACGGGAGATTCTCATGATGATGAGGTGGAACGGGAGATTCTCATGATGATGTGGTGGAACGGGAGATTCTCATGATGATGAGGTGGAACGGGAGATTATCATGATGTGATGGAACGGGAGATTCTCATCATAATGTGGTGGAACGGGAGATTCTCATCATAATGTGGTGAAACGGGAGATTCTAATCATGATGTGGTGGAACGGGAGATTCTCATGACGAGGTGGAATGGGAGATTCTCATGATGTGGTGGAACGGGATATTCTCACGGTGATGTGGTGGAACGGGAGATTCTCACGGTGATGTGGTGGAACGGGATATTGTCACGGTGATGTGGTGGAAAGGGAGATTCTCACGGTGATGTGGTGGAACGGGAGATTCTCATGACGGGGTGGAACGGGAGATTCTCATCATAATGTGGTGGAACGGGAGATTCTCATGGTGATGTGGTGGAACGGGAGATTCTTATGATGTGGTGGAACGGGAGATTCTCATCATGATGTGGTGGAACGGGAGATTCTCATCATGATGTGGTGGAACGGGAGATTCTCATCATAATGTGGTGGAATGGGAGATTCTCATGGTGATGTGGTGGAACGGGAGATTCTTATGATGTGGTGGAACAGGAGATTCTCATGATGATGAGGTGGAACGGGACATTCTTCTGATGTGGTGGAATGGGAGATTCTCATGACGGGGTGGAACGGGAGATTCTCATGATGATGTGGTGGAACGGGAGATTCTCATGATGATGTGGTGTAACGGGAGATTCTCATGATGATGAGGTGGAACGGGAAATTCTTCTGATGTGGTGGAACGGGAGATTCTCATGACGGGATGGAACAGGAGATTCTCATCATAATGTGGTGGAACGGGAGATTGTCATGGTGATGTGGTGGAACGGGAGATTGTCATGGTGATGTGGTGGAACGGGAGATTCTCATGATGATTTGGTGGAACGGGAGATTCTCATGATGATGAGGTGGAACGGGAGATTCTCATGATGATGTGGTGGAACGGGAGATTCTCATGATGATGAGGTGGAACGGGAGATTATCATGATGTGATGGAACGGGAGATTCTCATCATAATGTGGTGGAACGGGAGATTCTCATCATAATGTGGTGAAACGGGAGATTCTAATCATGATGTGGTGGAACGGGAGATTCTCATGACGAGGTGGAATGGGAGATTCTCATGATGTGGTGGAACGGGATATTCTCACGGTGATGTGGTGGAACGGGAGATTCTCACGGTGATGTGGTGGAACGGGAGATTCTTATGATGTGGTGGAACGGGAGATTCTTATCATGATGTGGTGGAACGGGAGATTCTCATGATGTGGTCGAACAGGAGATTCTCATGGTGATGTGGTGGAACAGGAGATTCTCATGATGATGAGGTGGAACGGGAGATTCTCATGGTGATTTGGTGGAACAGGAGATTATCATGATGTGGTGGAACGGGAGATTCTCATCATAATGTGGTGGAACGGGAGATTCTTATGATGTGGTGGAACGAGAGATTCTAATCATGATGTGGTGGAACGGGAGATTCTCATGATGATGACGTGGAATGGGAGATTCTCATGATGATGTGGTGGAACGAGAGATTCTCATGATGATGTGGTGGAATGGGAGATTCTCATGATGATGAGGTGGAATGGGAGATTCTCATGATGATGTGGTGGAACGGGAGATTCTCATGATGTGGTGGAACGGGAGATTCTCATGATGTGGTGGAACGGGATATTCTCACGGTGATGTGGTGGAACGGGAGATTCTCATGACGGGGTGGAACGGGAGATTCTCATCATAATGTGGTGGAACCGGAGATTCTCATGGTGATGTGGTGGAACGAGAGATTCTCATGATGATGTGGTGGAATGGGAGATTCTCATGATGATGAGGTGGAATGGGAGATTCTCATGATGATGTGGTGGAACGGGAGATTCTCATGATGTGGTGGAACGGGAGATTCTCATGATGTGGTGGAACGGGATATTCTCACGGTGATGTGGTGGAACGGGAGATTCTCATGACGGGGTGGAACGGGAGATTCTCATCATAATGTGGTGGAACCGGAGATTCTCATGGTGATGTGGTGGAACGGGAGATTCTTATGATGCGGTGGAACAGGAGATTCTCATGATGAATAGGTGGAACAGGAGATTATCATGATGTGGTGGAACGGGAGATTCTCATGATGTGGTGGAACAGGAGATTCTCATGGTGATGTGGTGGAACGGGATATTGTCACGGTGATGTGGTGGAAAGGGAGATTCTCACGGTGATGTGGTGGAACGGGAGATTCTCATGACGGGGTGGAACGGGAGATTCTCATCATAATGTGGTGGAACGGGAGATTCTCATGGTGATGTGGTGGAACGGGAGATTCTTATGATGTTGTGGAACGGGAGATTCTCATCATGATGTGGTGGAACGGGAGATTCTCATCATGATGTGGTGGAACGGGAGATTCTCATCATAATGTGGTGGAATGGGAGATTCTCATGGTGATGTGGTGGAACGGGAGATTCTTATGATGTGGTGGAACAGGAGATTCTCATGATGATGAGGTGGAACGGGACATTCTTCTGATGTGGTGGAATGGGAGATTCTCATGACGGGGTGGAACGGGAGATTCTCATGATGATGTGGTGGAACGGGAGATTCTCATGATGATGTGGTGGAACGGGAGATTCTCATGATGATGAGGTGGAACGGGAAATTCTTCTGATGTGGTGGAACGGGAGATTCTCATGACGGGGTGGAACAGGAGATTCTCATCATAATGTGGTGGAACGGGAGATTGTCATGGTGATGTGGTGGAACGGGAGATTCTCATGATGATTTGGTGGAACGGGAGATTCTCATGATGATGTGGTGGAACGGGACATTCTCATGATGATGTGGTGAAACGGGAGATTCTCATGATGATGAGGTGGAACGGGAGATTCTCATGATGATGTGGTGGAACCGGAGATTCTCATGATGATTAGGTGGAACGGGAGATTATCATGATGTGGTGGAACGGGAGATTCTCATCATAATGTGGTGGAACGGGAGATTCTCATCATAATGTGGTGAAACGGGAGATTCTAATCATGATGTGGTGGAACAGGAGATTCTCATGATGATGAGGTGGAATGGGAGATTCTCATGATGATGAGGTGGAACGGGACATTCTTCTGATGTGGTGGAACGGGAGAATCTCATGATGAGGTGGAACGGGAGATTCTCATGATGATGTGGTGGAACGGGACATTCTCATGATGATGTGGTGGAACGGGAGATTCTCATGATGATGAGGTGGAACGGGACATTCTTCTGATGTGGTGGAACAGGAGAATCTCATGAAGTGGTGGAACGGTAGATTCTCATGATGATGTGGTGGAACGGGAGATTCTCATGATGATGTGGTGGAACGGGAGATTCTCATGATGATGAGGTGGAACGGGAGATTCTCATGATAATGTGGTGGAACGGTAGATTCTCATTATGATGTCGTGGAACCGGAGATTCTCATGGTGATGTGGTGGAACAGGTGATTCTCATGATGATAAGGTGGAACGGGAGATTCTAATCATGATTTGGAAGAATGGGAGATTCTCATGATGATGAGGTGGAATGGGAGATTCTCATGATGATGTGGTGGAACGGGAGATTCTCATGATGATGAGGTGGAACGGGACATTCTTCTGATGTGGTGGAACGGGAGAATCTCATGATGTGGTGGATCGGGAGATTCGAATCATGATGTGGTGGAACGGGAGATTCTCATGATCATGAGGTGGAACGGGAGATTCTCATGATGATTTGGTGGAACGGGAGATTCTCATGATGATGTGGTGGAACGGGAGATTCTCATGATGATGAGGTTTAACGGGAGATTCTCATGATGATGTGGTGGAACGGGAGATTCTCATTATTATGTCGTCGAACCGGAGATTCTCATGGTGATGTGGTGGAACAGGTGATTCTCATGATGATAAGGTGGAACTGGAGATTCTCGTCATGATGTTGTGGAACGGGAGATTCTCATGATGTAGTGGAACAGGAGATTCTCATGATGATGTGGTGGAACGGGAGATTCTCATGATGATGAGGTGGAATGGGAGATTCTTTATGATGATGTGGTGGAACGGGAGATTCTCATTATGATGTCGTGGAACGGGAGATCCTCATGGTGATGTGGTGGAACAGGTGATTCTCATGATGATAAGGTGGAACGGGAGATTCTCATCATGATGTGGTGGAATGGGAGATTCTCATGATGATGTGGTGGAACGGGAGATTCTCATGATGATGAGGTGGAACGGGACATTCTTCTGATGTGGTGGAACGGGAGAATCTCATGATGTGGTGGATCGGGAGATTCGAATCATGATGTGGTGGAACGGGATATTCTCACGGTGATGTGGTGGAACGGGAGATTCTCATGACGGGGTGGAACGGGAGATTCTCATCATAATGTGGTGGAACCGGAGATTCTCATGGTGATGTGGTGGAACGGGAGATTCTTATGATGCGGTGGAACAGGAGATTCTCATGATGAATAGGTGGAACAGGAGATTATCATGATGTGGTGGAACGGGAGATTCTCATGATGTGGTGGAACAGGGGATTCTCATGATGATGAGGTGGAACAGGAGATTCTCATGGTGATGTGGTGGAACGGGATATTGTCACGGTGATGTGGTGGAAAGGGAGATTCTCACGGTGATGTGGTGGAACGGGAGATTCTCATGACGGGGTGGAACGGGAGATTCTCATCATAATGTGGTGGAACGGGAGATTCTCATGGTGATGTGGTGGAACGGGAGATTCTTATGATGTTGTGGAACGGGAGATTCTCATCATGATGTGGTGGAACGGGAGATTCTCATCATGATGTGGTGGAACGGGAGATTCTCATCATAATGTGGTGGAATGGGAGATTCTCATGGTGATGTGGTGGAACGGGAGATTCTTATGATGTGGTGGAACAGGAGATTCTCATGATGATGAGGTGGAACGGGACATTCTTCTGATGTGGTGGAATGGGAGATTCTCATGACGGGGTGGAACGGGAGATTCTCATGATGATGTGGTGGAACGGGAGATTCTCATGATGATGTGGTGGAACGGGAGATTCTCATGATGATGAGGTGGAACGGGAAATTCTTCTGATGTGGTGGAACGGGAGATTCTCATGACGGGGTGGAACAGGAGATTCTCATCATAATGTGGTGGAACGGGAGATTGTCATGGTGATGTGGTGGAACGGGAGATTCTCATGATGATTTGGTGGAACGGGAGATTCTCATGATGATGTGGTGGAACGGGACATTCTCATGATGATGTGGTGAAACGGGAGATTCTCATGATGATGAGGTGGAACGGGAGATTCTCATGATGATGTGGTGGAACCGGAGATTCTCATGATGATTAGGTGGAACGGGAGATTATCATGATGTGGTGGAACGGGAGATTCTCATCATAATGTGGTGGAACGGGAGATTCTCATCATAATGTGGTGAAACGGGAGATTCTAATCATGATGTGGTGGAACAGGAGATTCTCATGATGATGAGGTGGAATGGGAGATTCTCATGATGATGAGGTGGAACGGGACATTCTTCTGATGTGGTGGAACGGGAGAATCTCATGATGAGGTGGAACGGGAGATTCTCATGATGATGTGGTGGAACGGGACATTCTCATGATGATGTGGTGGAACGGGAGATTCTCATGATGATGAGGTGGAACGGGACATTCTTCTGATGTGGTGGAACAGGAGAATCTCATGAAGTGGTGGAACGGTAGATTCTCATGATGATGTGGTGGAACGGGAGATTCTCATGATGATGTGGTGGAACGGGAGATTCTCATGATGATGAGGTGGAACGGGAGATTCTCATGATAATGTGGTGGAACGGTAGATTCTCATTATGATGTCGTGGAACCGGAGATTCTCATGGTGATGTGGTGGAACAGGTGATTCTCATGATGATAAGGTGGAACGGGAGATTCTAATCATGATTTGGAAGAATGGGAGATTCTCATGATGATGAGGTGGAATGGGAGATTCTCATGATGATGTGGTGGAACGGGAGATTCTCATGATGATGAGGTGGAACGGGACATTCTTCTGATGTGGTGGAACGGGAGAATCTCATGATGTGGTGGATCGGGAGATTCGAATCATGATGTGGTGGAACGGGAGATTCTCATGATCATGAGGTGGAACGGGAGATTCTCATGATGATTTGGTGGAACGGGAGATTCTCATGATGATGTGGTGGAACGGGAGATTCTCATGATGATGAGGTTTAACGGGAGATTCTCATGATGATGTGGTGGAACGGGAGATTCTCATTATTATGTCGTCGAACCGGAGATTCTCATGGTGATGTGGTGGAACAGGTGATTCTCATGATGATAAGGTGGAACTGGAGATTCTCGTCATGATGTTGTGGAACGGGAGATTCTCATGATGTAGTGGAACAGGAGATTCTCATGATGATGTGGTGGAACGGGAGATTCTCATGATGATGAGGTGGAATGGGAGATTCTTTATGATGATGTGGTGGAACGGGAGATTCTCATTATGATGTCGTGGAACGGGAGATCCTCATGGTGATGTGGTGGAACAGGTGATTCTCATGATGATAAGGTGGAACGGGAGATTCTCATCATGATGTGGTGGAATGGGAGATTCTCATGATGATGTGGTGGAACGGGAGATTCTCATGATGATGAGGTGGAACGGGACATTCTTCTGATGTGGTGGAACGGGAGAATCTCATGATGTGGTGGATCGGGAGATTCGAATCATGATGTGGTGGAACGGGAGATTCTCATGATCATGAGGTGGAACGGGAGATTCTCATGATGATTTGGTGGAACGGGATATTCTCATGATGATGTGGTGGAACGGGAGATTCTCATGATGATGAGGTGGAATGGGAGATTCTCATGATGATGTGGTGGAACGGTAGATTCTCATTATGATGTCGTGGAACCGGAGATTCTCATTATGATGTCGTGGAACCGGAGATTCTCATGGTGATGTGGTGGAACAGGTGATTCTCATGATGATAAGGTGGAACGGGAGATCCTCGTCATGATGTTGTGGAACGGGAGATTCTCATGATGTAGTGGAACAGGAGATTCTCATGATGATGTGGTGGAACGGGAGATTCTCATGATGATGTGGTGGAACGGGAGATTCTCATGATGATGTGGTGGAACGGGAGAGTCTCATTATGATGTCGTGGAACGGGAGATCCTCATGGTGATGTGGTGGAACAGGTGATTCTCATGATGATAAGGTGGAACGGGAGATTCTCATCATGATGTGGTGGAACGGTAGATTCTCATCATAATGTGGTGGAATGGGAGATTCTCATGGTGATGTGGTGGAACGGGAGATTATCATGGTACATACCACATACATCCCATTTAAAGCTAAACTCTTAGTATTTTGTAACATAAATAAATGAAAAGGTTTATTTGTATCTATCTGAAATGGAACTGGTGCAAAGCAGGATCTAAACATTTTGTTCTGTAACACGTTCATTATTTATTCATTAACCAATTTATTTATTTGCTATGTTATTTACTAACTTATCAGCTGATGTATTGCCGCCTTTAGTGACTAACTGACCTCCTTACTGAACCAGCCAATCTTTTGGACACTTATTTGCATCCTGGTGACAAAGTTTCATAACAGCTACTGCACATAAACATTAGTAATGATCTCAAAATCTGAGGCAGTATTTGGAACAATTTTAAAGCTTCTCAACTAATCCTGCTCCAGGTTTGTACTTTTTTCTTCATAATTGAAAGCCATACATGCATCATCCTGCTTTGCATAGAATATTTCTCTCTGGAGATTATTACCTGCATCAGCGTCTCTGCAAACAACAGACAGGCCTTCATTCTCTACTATCAGTGTTTTGCAGCTTCCTGCAGTTCTGCCTTGCCAGCTGAAGGCTGACGGTTCTTGAATGTCAAGTGTGTTGCTGACATCTGTCACGGTACCATGCATGTGGTTCCATACGCTGTGTAAAGTCCTGATGGATTTAACTCTTGCAGAATTCAGCTACTGTACTGTAAACTCTGTATCCAACAGAGATCTGCACGATTTCAGCGTCTGATGAAATATGCAGAGACTTATGTAAAGCATGCAACCCTGTGTTTGTATATGTACATACCAGCTCATCGTAATTGGAGGCGCTGAAGTCGGGGTGTCCGTAGGGAACCAGGAGCAGCTGGCTGTAGGAGTGGATGGTGAGGAAACACAGGAAGTCGTCCTTTCTGCTTCCTACGAAGTAAGTTACAGCTTGGGCCTCGGGCTCGGATATGGGTCTCGTCCCGCAGTAGATTTCTGAGCTGCAGTTTGTTGAGGCTCCGACAGCTGCAAATGTTGGAAGAAACCTCAAAACAACTAAACATGGAAGCACTTTCTCACCACTTACACCTTTCAACATGGAAAAATCTTTTTTTTGTTTTGTTCCCTTTTATTACTTTTATTTCTTAATTATGCTGCACATGTGGGCAAAAAGGCCAGAGAAATTACACATGTATATGTAGAAGCCCATTCTCACCATTTGTCAATGCTTTTATTTATATATAAATAGATGAAAGATGTATGGCAGCCTATTTGCACCACTTGTAAATCAGAAATATTGACTAAGTATCTTATTATTATGTTGAAAATATTATTTTTATTATCAGGTTCAAAATTCTTAAAATATAAAAACTAAGAAAAACCACTAAATAAGACTTTTTAATCTCTTGCTCCAAATATGAACAATTAAATGTACTTCTGGAAGTAAAAAGTAAAAATAAGGATGATTATCATAATGATGAGAATTAAAGTAATAATCACTCTGGGAAAATCACTATTATAAAAGAGTGCTTTGCACTGTGGCCTCAGCCAGAAGGTTGCTGGTTCGGTCCTCGGCATGTTCTCCCCGTGTATGCGTGGGTTCTCTCCGGATACTCCGGCTTCCTCCCACCGTACAAAGACATGCATGTTAGGTTAATTGTTTACTCTAAATTGCCCATAGGAGTGAATGTGAGCGTAAGTGGTTGTTTGTCTCTGTGTGGCCCTGCGATGGATTGGTGAGCTGTCCAGGATGTACCCTGCCTTTCGCCCAAAGACTGCCGGGATAGGCTCCAGCTTCCCTGCAACCCTTAATTGGACTAAGCAGTTTGGATAATGAAGGAAACTGATCTGGAGATAAAGATTAAAAAAAAACAAAAAACTCACAAATGTTTTTTTTATTGTGTAATTGTGCTGCAAATGTAGGCATTTGCGGCACAGTTACACAAATCCCCCAGAGGAAATAGGCATGTGATTTCATGTAATTTTCATGGCTCATTCCAGCCACTCAAGAATAAAAAATATCTCATATGAGATTTAATTTACAATATAGGCAGCTAGAGTTCTAACGATTAGATAAAAAATTAATGTAATTAGATTCAAAGTAATTATGAGATCAAATTGTTCAATTTTTATTAATCTTTTATTTATAAATTTCCTCTTATAATTATGTTGGAAATTTGGGCAAAACCCCAGAAGATTTTTATCTTTATAATAACCTTTTATCTCATCGTGACTTTTTGGTCTCATAATAATGCCTTTAAATGTTATAATTATTACTATAAATCTCATAATCACAACATACTTTGTAAGTATTGAATCTTAAGTGACAGGAAGGGGCTTCCATATGTAACAATGAGCAAATTCAGCTCAAACTTTGACAAACAGAAGAGAAAAGCAGCAATAACACTTACTGCCCCAGTTGGCTTCAAAGTTGCGGTTGAGGTCGGTGCCATAACAGTCGCCTGAAGGTCCCGGCGACCTGTTTTTCCTTCACAGTCGAGTCTGAACAGTTCAGAACGCTGAGTCAGTCAATAAGAGACTCATTCAGGAATGTATTAAACGGCCACTTGACATTTCTGTAAATATGAAATCTGTCCTTCTGCTGCTGCTGCATTCTTTCCCCACTCATCACAAACAAAATGATTTCATCTTGTAAGCATGTGAAGCAGTAGAAATAATTTCCCAAAATGATTAAACTGCAGATAATTTCTCCTAAACAATCAGCAATCCTTTCATATCCTGCACTTTCAGAGCCTAAAGACGAGTACTGACTGTGCTGTCCTTCCAGGAGTAGATGTAGCCATCGATGTTGAGCACCGGCGTGACGTAGAAATCCATGTTCTTCATCATCGTTTCCATTTTTCGATCTGTTTTGTATGTTTGCAGAATCTGGTTAAAAAGGACAAGAAAAATCTTGTTTGAAGATTAACAGAAGACATGCCGGACACAGACGTTTAACAATTAAAAACACAAGTAAAAATCTTATTTTATTTTGTTTTTTTTTGTCAGGCGTGTCAAATATATGACCTTGGGGCCAAAACTGGTTAGCAAGAGAGTCCAGTCTGGCCCGGGGGAGGGATTTGGGAAACGTGAAAATTGAGACTATTAAAGACACGCTTCCCTGCTTAGGCTGCTGCCCCCGCGACCCGACCCCAGATAAGCGGCTGAAAATGAAGATGATGAAGATGAAGAAGTTATGCTTGCAGAGATTCCGACTTTTTCAGACTTCCAAAATACTTTGAGGTTTCAAACTTTATTTCAAGTTTTCAATTTTCAGACAGACTTTCTAAGGATTCTAACATTATAGAAAGAGCATGGTTTGACCTCAAATTCAAACCTACAATTTAAAACATCTTATACTGAGTAGATGTTACTTATAATTTAAAAGATGTTTTGAGAACTTTGGCTCCTACAAGCTATTTTATAAAATTAAACCAGAATTTTTTCATTGATGAAAATGAATCTGCTGTTTGTTTGATGTGTCAATCATAATTATGGAATATCTTAAGTTTAAAGTGGAACTATTATGTGCATTTCAGGCTAATTTATTTTTATTTCTGAGCCCAGAAGGGCTGGGATTGATCGAGTTATTGTCACAAATCACTTTATTTACTTCAGAGCGACCCTCTCCGTAGGCTGTCAGATCAGCCTGTGGGCAAAACGAGTGGATTGAGACTCTTCCACATTAAGCCCCGCCTCCCGCCACTGCACTACATCGGGAGCCCGCACCGCAACTGCTTTTGCCGTCAATGTAACATCTCATAAACAGAAGGATTAGGCTCATATGAACTCAATAAAAAAAACCAAAATACAATGTCAACACATAGCATACAGCCCTACATGTTGGAACCTGAATCAGACCCTGAAAACGAAGTGGAAAACAGCAACCCACAGCAACGAATGCAGCAGGATGTCTCTCTTTGGTAAACTCACCAGCCACCGTTGGAAATAACTTCATCTGATGTTTTCCACCCGCCTGATGTATTTGTACATGCCCTTGTTAACCAGTAGAAGGTAACCAATCACCGAACCTTATCCCCCGGGACGTCACAAGGATTTCCAAGTAGCAAAAACTCTCTAAAACGACGCGTTTTTCATTGCCATGGAAACCGAATGGAGAGCATGCTGGAACTCAAACTCAAACATGCGCTTAGGTAATAAAAAACAGTGCCGTTCACATATCTGATGAGGATTCAACACTGTTAACACTGTAGAAAGCTCAGAAAACTCCAAATACCATAATAGCACCCCTTTAAACAATGTTGTATTGAGTTTGTTAATCCACTCTTTTCACAAAATGAAGTCCTTCTCATGCAATTTCTGTTAAACATGGTTTCAGACTAGGATATTAATAATCACTTTGTAAAAAATTAAGCAGATATCAAAGAAAGTGTTTTCAAACCCTAATGATTTCTATTTTAGGAAAAGTGTGAAAATGTGTGGAAAAAAGATTTTTTCAACAAATTAATTTTAATGTTACCTGCCAACAACTCAATCTCTAATAATAAGGGTTCTGCTGCCATCATGTGTGACATTGAAAGCATGTTTCATCAGTTTCATGTCAAAGGAGAGGACCAAGATTATTAAGATTCCTCTGGTGGGAGAATGGAAACTTAGAAACTGCACCACTGACCTATCGGATGGAAGTTCACTTGTTTGGAGCAGCCTCATCTCCTGGCTGTGCCAATTTTGGCCTAAAATATTTGGCAGCACAAGGAAAGGATCAGTTCAGTGAAAACACTGTGCATTTCATTCAGAGGAATTTCTATGTAGATGATGGTTTAGCAAGTGTTAATATGGAAGCAGAAGCCATCCAACTTGTCAAAGAATCAAGAGAACTTTGTCTCACTGGTAAGTTAAGACTTCACAAGTTTGTTTCAAACAGTGAAAAGGTGTTGGCAACCATCCCAGTAGCAGAATGTGCGACTGCCGAAGATTGAGACATGTCTTTGAGTTTACCACATATAGAGAGGGCTCTTGGAGTAGAGTGGTGCATCACATCAGACTCATTCAAGTTCAGAGTTCGGGTGAAACCCAGTTTCTTCTCTAGAAGAAGTGTGCTCTCTACTGTAGCATCTATATATGATCCCCTCGGGTTTATTGCACCATTTGTGCTTTTGGGAAAGCAAGTACTCCAACAAATGTGCAAAGAGAAGATTGGCTGGGATGAAGAACTTCCAGAAAACTTAAAGCCACAATGGGAATCCTGGATTAGGGACTTGCCTAAATTAGCAGAAATGCAAATCAAAAGATGCTTCCTACCTACGAAGTTTGGCAATGTCAGAAAATATGAGCTTCACCATTTTGCTGATGCAAGTATCTCTGGATATGGTGAATGTTCTTACCTGTGAGCTATCAATGAATCAGGTGAAGTCCATTGTTCTCTGGTAATGGGGAAATCAAGAGTATCCCCAATCAATGTCATAACCGTACCAAGACTTGAACTCACTGCAGCTGTTATTGCAACTCAAACCAGCAAAATGCTTTGAAAAGAGCTGGAAATCCAAGATCTGAACGAGTTTTTTTGGACGGATTCAAAAGTTGTTCTTGGTTATATAAATAATGATGCCAGAAGATTCCAGGTCTTTGTTGCCAATCGCATACAGAGAATTCAATCCATAACGAATCCTGAACAGTGGGCTTATGCTGCCTCTGAGAACAATCCAGCAGACCATGCTTCTCGAGGTATGACTGCTGAACAGCTTAAGACCTCAAACTGGTTCACAGGACCAACATTTCTTTGGCAAAAACAACTACCTGACAGAGAATGTAAGGTGAGAGACATCATGGAAAATGATCCTGAGCTTAGGAAGGCTTTTGTATTTAACACAAAGACAGAAGAGAGCAGATCATTTTTGGACCTCCTACAAAATTTCTCTGATTGGTCAAGGCTGATAAGAGCAGTATCTAGACTGAGACGGAAGGTGAAAGAATGCAAGACTGGTAATCCAAAGACCAGTGAAAGTACTACCCTTGAAGAAAGGAAGGAAACAGAGCTAGTTATTATCAAGCAAGTTCAAGAAGAAGCATTCTCAAGTGAGATAAAAAGCTTAAGTTAAAGAAAGAACTTGTCAAGAGTGCACACAGTAAGATCTACAAGTTAAATCCATTCTTGGATAAAGACAGCGTCTTAAGGGTTGGAGGATGTTTAAGTCAAGCTGCATTGCATCCACATGTGAAGCATCCAGCAATACTACCAAAGAGTCACATATCATGTTTGCTCATTAAACATTTTCATGAAAGAATACATCACCAAGGACGAGGAATGACGATCAACGAACTGCGAGCCAATGGATGGTGGATCCTGGGATGCAGCAGTGCAGTGTCGTCACATATTTCAAATGTGTTAAATGTAGGAAGGACAGAAGATGTACAGAAGAACAGAGAATGAGTAACTTGCCTCAAGAAAGAATGCAAACAACCCCACCTTTTACTTACACTGGCATGGACTGCTTTGGTCCCTTCCATGTTAAGGAAGGAAGGAAAGACATGAAAAGATATGGTCTCCTATTTACTTGCCTTTGTTCGAGAGCCATACACATTGAGGTTATAGATAACATGTCAACTGATGCATTTATCAATGCTCTGAGAGCATTTCTTGCTATAAGAGGACATGTTCGTCAACTAAGATGTAACCAAGGTACCAACTTTGTTGGTGCAAGAAGAGAGTTTATGGAACTCATGAACGGAATGAATCAAGAAAAGGTGAAGGGAATGGGATGCGAGTTTCTTATGAACCCTCCAGCAGCAAGTCATATGGGTGGCGTCTGGGAGAGGCAAATAAGAACAATAAGAAGTGTTCTTTCGACCAGTCAAACGCCTTGATTGCACCTCTTTAAGAACATTCTTATATGAAGTCATGGCTATCATTAACAGCAGGCCACTCACTGCAGAACACCTAAATGATCCATCTGGGCCTGAACCTTTAACTCCAAACCACATTCTTACAATGAAATCCACTGTCATTTTGCCCCCACCAGGACAGTTTGTAAGTGAAGATCTTTATCTCCGTAAGAGATGGCGACAAGTGCAATATTTGGCTAACAAGTTCTGGACTCGATGGAAGAAGGAATATCTTCTGAACTTACAACAAAGACAAAAATGGAACAGGAACAGAAGAAACTTGAAGGTGAATGACATTGTTCTTCTCCAAGATGATCTAGCACCACGCTGTGAATGGAAGCTGGCAAGGATCACAGAAGTCTATTTGGGGTCAGACAGTAAAGTCAGAAGAGTGAAGCTGTTAGTGAAACAGTTGATAAGAAAGGGAAACCCATAATTAAGACTGCATTTCTGGAAAGACCCATACAAAAAGTTATTACTCTGCTTGAAGCAGAACAAGATAGCTAATACCTTGCTTGAAAATCTGTATTGATTTGGAGAGGACTGTTGAAGATTTGATCATTTTCTTACACCCCAAATGCTAAGAATTTTGAGAAATCTCACATAAAAGAGTGTGTGATTTGGTGGGAGTGCAACTGTGGTAATCATGTTGTTTAGAATAGTTGTTTAATTTCCAATATTGTGTATTTGTGTTTGCCTTGTAATTAGTTTATAATTAGGAATTTTAAGTTTAATTTATCACAGAGTTAAAGAAGTGTAAGGTATTTGTGCTTTTATTTTGGTACACCTAAAGTTATTTCCTGTTGGGCTGCTCTCGTGAGAGCTTGACAATAAGCAGGGTACAAGCACCTGCAGAAATGAGATGCTGCAGGGTGAAAGATTTTGACTGGGACATTTCTGAAGGACTGAATAGTTCCCTTGCAAGGAGCATGCAGCCAGCGAGGTATTTGTTTGTTTACTTATATTTTACTTTAGCAAAACGTTATTTACTGGCTGTGTATGTGGTTTATATGTCAAATTGACACTGTTTATTTTTTCTTTAATATTTTTGTTCAGTTTTCACGGTGCCATTTGTGGAGATGTCTACAAATAAACCTGTAACAAGAAAGCCACTTGTGTCTGCTTGTGCTTCGAGGGAATTAATAAAGTTAGTATTACTAATAATCATAATACTTCATTTTCATATTCTTTTAAAGCAAATAAATAAATAAATACATAAATAGATTAGCCATTTTTTTTATTTTTTTTATTTTGGTATGTAAAATGTATAGTATAGCTACCACTGATTTAGTTGCCACCCAGTCCCAGGGACCATTGCTCATTACAGTCGTCTGGACCCAACCACCTTTCTTGCAACAGACCTTCCCCTTATTGGAAAGAGAGTTTTCAGACTGTTTGTGGCAGGAAAACAGAGACTGGCCGTCATATGTTCGTGGAATGTGATATTTTGTCTAGTCTTCCAATCTACATTGGAGGATTTGTCCTTGATGTAGTTTTACTTTTAGACTGTGAGGGGCAGCAGCACGCCTGACGGCGTTCAGTCTGCCGGAGAAGAAGAAGACGACGAACAAGAAGAAACAACTGCAGCAAGACGACGGTTTATAAATATCGCGAGGATCCGCTTAATTTCATCGCAAGGTATTTTCTGCAACATTATTGAATTATTAATTAGTACCCTATTTTAAACTATAGCTGGCGAGTCCGATGTAGCTTTTATACCGACTAATGTTCGTTCCTATCTTCTGCAGAGAAACTTCGCCACAAAAGAACCAGATAAAGATGTTTTTGTTTAAATCGAGGGAAGCCTCGTCAGGAGAGGAGGTGAGACTTTACACTGCGGTCAATCGAGCCGCTTCACGCGTATCCGCGGTCAAGCCAGCCTACACTTTATTTCAAGTGCGCGTTTACTTTCAACTTTACCGTAAAGTCAATCGCCACCAACTATTACTTTGGATTTCAAAATAAAGCGTCTCCTTGTCTTTTTCCTTTTTTATTCTCGTCTTGCAGTCCTGTTCATAGAGCAATAACAGACACGTGTGTCATAGTAATATAACCTAATAATGTTTAAAAAACTGTAAAATATATAAACCTCTCGTTCTATTTTGTAACTATCTACATTCCACATCAACAATCTATAGACTAGTTACAGCTGTATTTGTCTAAGTTATTGAAATAGGTTGTATTTTCCTCAGTACATTAACCTGCGTAAATGATGCTTTTTATTCTTTACGTTCTCCTTAGCTTACATCTGTCCTACGTTGATATGCATTTGCAATATTGTGTTGGACAAGTTTTCTTGTATTTTTCTTGTGCTGACAAGAGATTCCAATGCGCAACGTGTCTCCCAGTGCATGATTCCATTCGTCCACTAGATTTCAGCATTGTATTGTGTCCAAGTATTAAAGTGAAGTTAGCCTAACAGGCACATTTATGACAACCTAAAACATATTTACCTGTATTTAAGCACGTAATAGTTAATCATGCAGATTTTTATTTGTTATTAATGTGAATATTATTTTTTTTAATTTTATTTCACACCCTACACATGTACATACCAAAACAAATTGGATGTAAATATTATATGTACCTATTGTGCTGCTGTGATGTAATAAGCCTGACTATGTAAAGTAAACCACTGGACTTTATGAAGCTGCCTGATCCTTCTTTCCTTATGTTCTGAGCGCACAACAGGGACACACCCACAACATATGCCTTTTCCAATATAGTCCACTCTATGGTAGGGGTGTAAGAAAATGTTGAGATATCAAAATATCTCATTATTTTGTGTGACAATGTTATATCAATATTCAAAAGGACTGTACCAATTTTTATCAAGCAACTGATCTTTACTGATGTGGCAGATTTTCATTTCTTTATTCATATTGTCCATAAAGATGTTCAGATGATAAAGATGTAAAGATGATCAGTGTTTTTATTTATTCTGCAGTGAAATGTAGATCCTCTGTTCTTATTCTGTAAGTTGATGTCAAACATGCAACAGCATTCAGTGTTTACTACTAGCAAAGAAAAATTGCCATATATTGTCTTGCTCATAGTATCTTGATATATCGCAATATTTTGTATTGTTGGTTATACAAATATGATACAATTTTGGATGAGTCGGTCAGTTGTGGAAATATATTTTGTGGATTTTTATCCAATTCTATTCAAAGTTATTAATGTGGCGATGAATTTTCTCTTGAAATCCAGCTTTTTTTTCTCTTTAATTTCAGGGTTTCCTGAAGATGTGATGAGTTGAAGTTGGTGATGAAAAAGGGAGTTCCTTTATAAATGGAATCTGGACAAACGGAACCTCAAGTCCCATCTCTTTCAGAAAACAGAGGAAGTATGGCCAGCCAGGATGGAAAACAGTTGATGATGGGCGGGTGAACAGTTTACTAATGATGATGCTACTGTGAAGAACGAAGATTATGAAAAAGAATCTCAGCCTTGGTTATAATCAGCTCACCTCCATCAAACCAAAACTAAAGGCAACACAGGTAGAAGCTCTGATCAACAACCCTGCTGAACAGATTAGATCAGAACCTGATGAAGAGGACCAGAACTAACCTGTAATCCAGACTCAAAAACTTGTTTACAACCAAATAGGAACAAAAAGGCTTTAGGCTCTTCACAGTAAAAACATTTGTCAGATTTTGTAACTGCAATGGAGGGTGGTGAAAAAGACTTGAATGACAGCAGGGCACATGGATCAGATGTAAACAGTGGTGTGGAGTGTAACAATGACATAAAATCACTCGGCTCTGAATGTGGTGAAGAGTTTCACTCCCAAAGATCTCATCAGAGACGCTTAACCAAAAGGTCTTTCAGCTGTTTGAACAGTAAGAAATGTTTAAAAACTTTGCAATGTGTCATTTTTCAGAAAAGAGACCATTCAGGCAAAAACAATGTCAGATGTGAGATCTGTGGTAAAACCTTTCTTCATGAAGTAAATCTTAGAAGACACATGAGAATCCACAAAGGAGACAAACCATTCAGCTGTGATGAATGTGGACAAAGATTTAGTCTAAAGACATACTTAAACCAACACATAAAAATTCACACAGGAGACAAACCCTTCAACTGTGATGAATGTGGACAGAGATTTAGTCGAAAGGCAAGCTTAAACAGACACATGAGAATCCACACAGGAGACAAACCATTCAGCTGTGGTGAATGTGGACAAAGATTTAGTCTAAAGACATACTTAAACCAACACATAAAAATTCACACAGGAGACAAACCATTCAGCTGTTATAAATGTGGACAGAGATTTAGTCACAAGTCAAAGTTAAACACACATATGAGAATTCACACAGGAGAAAAACCATTCAGCTGTGGTGAATGTGGACAGAGATTTAGTCACAAGTCAAGCTTAAACACACATATGAGAATTCACACAGGAGAAAAACCATTCAGCTGTGGTGAATGTGGACAGAGATTTAGTGAAAAGTCAAGCTTAAACCAACACATGAGAATCCACACAGGAGACAAACCATTCAGCTGTGATGAATGTGGACAGAGATTTAATCTAAAGACAACCTTAAACCAACACATGAGAATCCACACAGGAGACAAACCATTCAGCTGTGATGAATGTGGAAAGAGATTTAGTCAAAAGACACACTTAAACCAACACATGAGAATCCATACAGGTGACAAACCATTCAGCTGTGTTGAATGTGGACAGAGATTTAGTCTAAAGACATACTTAAACCAACACATGAGAATCCACACAGGAGACAAACCATTCAGCTGTGATGAATGTGAACAAAGATTTAGTCATAAGACAACCTTAAACCAACACATAAAAATGCATACAGGAGAGAAACCCTTCAATTGTGATGAATGTGGACAGAGATTTAGTCGAAAGGCAAGCTTAAACAGACACATGAGAATCCATACAGGAGATAAACCATTCAGCTGTGATGAATGTGGACAGAAATTTAGTGAAAATGCAAGCTTTAACAGACACATGAGAATCCATACAGGAGACAAACAATTCAGCTGTGATGAATGCGGGCAGAGATTTAGTCAAAAGACACACTTAAACCAACACATGAGAATTCACACAGGAGACAAACCATTCAGCTGTGATGAATGTGAACAAAGATTTAGTCATAAGACAAGCTTAAACG
>NC_136633.1:21661440-21704028 GCF_933228915.1 Telmatherina bonti | reverse complement strand
AAAGCCTCCGCCGTCTGCCAGTCATCGACAGAAACAAAGGAAGCTGATGCTTGAAGGGGCGTAAATCGCTACTTGCTTGCCAAAGAAAAAAAGTTTAAAACAACAGCTGAGAGATGCTGACAGAGAGCCTGATAAACGTAGAGCGGTTTATAGAGCTGACCTCTGCTTGCTTTAAACAAATTCAAATGAAACGTTGCTTTCGTTACTTGCATTCATTGTTGCTTTTAATGAGTTATGTTGTGCCTTGAAGCTGAAAAGTAAAAACTCCCATGTGAAATGATCTTTATTTTTACAAGGCTGCTCATATACAGTTTATCCCTGCCATTGTAGTGTGCCAAATGATCTGTGAAGCCACCAGATCAGCTCCCAGAATGAAGCGTAAGATCTTTGTTGGGCTGCAGAAACAAACGTGTGAAGCTTTGCAGCAAAAAGACAATGTAGCTGAGGTGAACAGAGATCAGGTTAGCATTCCAGTGAAAGGCAGGCTGACATTTCTTCAAGTAGTTTGAGTGGTGATGTTTTTATCTTCACTGCTTTTCTTGTGTTATGTGAAAAGAAGAAAGTTTAACACTTTTGAGTAACTAAGATTCATAATTATTTTCCATCTGATGCCAAAAATCAGAAAACACTCTCTCATTTAGCCATGTAGGCATGGTCAAGAAGACTTGCTAAAGCTCAAACTGAGCTGAGTTCATTATTATCCAGCAGGATCTTTCACCATGTCCCAAACCTTATCTTCAGGTGCTTTCTTGAACATGACGATGAGTAAACTGTACTCCAATGGCCTCCACAGTCACCAGTTGGATTTGGTGGAATGGGAGAGATCCCGGAAGTCTTTACATGACGTGGATTGCGTTTATTATATTACTTTCCGATGCAGAATGATCTCATATAAAACTATATAACCATGTAGTGTAACGTCAGCGTATCAAAGGAAGATCACGAGGTTCTTTGATGAATGTTTTTCCCAAATGATAATGACAATTCACGGAGATTTTCTCTCACATTTAAAATGAGGTACTGTTACAAACTGGGATAAATAGTTGAAGCTTAACATGAAGGAGCGATTCTATGAGCTGAAAAGAGTTGGGTTTGTGGTTCATATGTCCAAAATTAGTCCCTGAGGGTCGCTGTCCTGCAGGTTTTTAATGTATTTCTGCTACAACCAGCTAATTTAATGCTGCCAACAGCCTATGAAGTTCTGCACAAGGACTCATTCATTTGAGTCAGGTCTGTTGGAGCAGGAAGACACAGAAATCCTGCAGGATCAGAGCTGCTCCAAGTAGACAATCTGTCGGAACAACATTGGTCAGTTCCTGTTGTGGTTCTGAGATGGAGATTTTATTCAGTTTCCATTAGTAATGGTAAGTGTGGATGTGTTTAACTGGTTTGAAAGAAAAGTATGTATGAAGGAAACTACATATTTTGCAACAATATAATGGGAAACTTCCACACAGAAGTGTTGATTCTTTTCTATTTCTAATAAAACTTCTGAGTGGGTCCTTCTCATCGAGCCTCTTGGTAAATTATTTCCACCACCAGACGTAGATGCCTTTTGTGAAGATGCCAAAACCAAACATTTGTATCATAGCCATGACAGTATTATGGAATAAATGACGACTAAAAAACCCTTCCACTGTGCAGACCATCTCTGCCTGTTTTCTGTTTGTATTTTTTTGTTTCCTTCTTCCCTCTTTCCTTTCCATCTTTGTCCTCTGAATCAACACGCCCTGCCACAAACAGCTCAGAGAGTCAATCAAAGGCGCATGAACCAATGTGGCCTTGGGATTTCACTTGTTATCCAGACACACCCTGAATCAATCTCATTCTTTTATATATGACACAAGAAGATGCATGAGCTTGCACAAACCTTTTTGAGGCAATGGAAGACAGGCTTGTGCCTTTATGACACTTTTATGTGCGAGACTGATTCACTGAGCCATATAAACATGATCCAGTCCAATATCTTACAAATGATCAGAAAAGAGCTGTGTGTGCGTGTGTGTGTGTGTGTGTTTGCGAGTGTGATTAGGGCTTTCCAGATGTGCTGAACAGAACCGGCTGCAGCTCAGACAAACTTTCCGGCGCATGGTGACCACATGCGGTTAACTTGGCTGGACCAGACGGTAAATCGTTAAACTCGCACATCTATCTCTGCTACTTTGTCTCTAATTGAGTTCAGCCGACTCTTCCTGGATGCCCAGTAATAGATTTTGAAGTAAGTGATTGCTGTCCATTGGAGCGTTTGTTAATCCCTGATTGTGACAGGTTATTTTAATTATGTGCATCTTTAGGAGTTTGGAATATCGGATATCGAAGCTGGTTGTGCAAGGTTTTATTTGACTCCACTGCAGAATCCACTCTGCATTGTCTACCTTGATAAAAGAAAATACTGAATAACTTGAAAATTGTTTGTATGTGTATTAATGGGCTGAGTTTTAGCTTTAGGTGGGTTACAAGATTTTAAAAAGGAAGAATTTTATGTTTTCCCAAATGCAAGGACATTCTGTCAGAGCTTCCTTCCCTTATGAATTCCATGTCATGGGTTTGAAGCTCAGGCACTCAGTTATAAACATGGATGAGATCACCATAACATCATTACAGTTATTTATTCAAGCCTGGCTGTTTTCACCGACCGTTTTTAATAAAGGTGCATTTTTTAACCAACAGCACTCAAAAACTTATAAAACAAACAAACAAAAAAAACATTTTCTTTTATTTATTTTTCTTTCCCTGGGAGCTGAATTATTATTTTAGATGAGGCAAGTTCAAGAATATTGCTCCAGCCCAATGAGAGCCACAGAAAAACCAGGAAGTTTGCTTCAGTTGAATTCTGCAATGTTAAATATGACACATTCTACTGGTCCTTGTAGAAAAACCAAACACGTTTTACTTGTATCCCAATGCAGTTGTATGAAAAACCTTTATCTCATGGGAAACATGGTTTTTGAACATTGCCATGGTAAGTCTTTTCAAAACCTGTGTAAATTCTGATTAACCATGGAAATGTTCATGAGCGAACAGTATCATAACATGCAAAATACGTCATGTTGTGTCCCATGTGAAAGCCATATTTTTAACATGAGAAATTCATGGTTTTGGAACATTTTGTTGTTTAAAAACATGATAATCCCATTTAAAGTTACTTATCTACTTAGGTGCGATGTGAAAACCATCTCCAACATAAAAACCCATATTACGACGTGTGGAATCCATACAATTAAGAGAAACAATTTTTTTTGCGTTTTTAAAATATAGTAACAACATACAAAACTCATGTAAATTCACTGATCTTAATAATCACATCACATAAATCAATTTCTAGTGTGAAACCCAAACTGTCATGTGGAATACATACAATCAATGTAAAACCCATATTAACACATGTGAAACCTATGTAAAGTCTTATGTGCGACTTGTAT
Source organism: Telmatherina bonti (assembly GCF_933228915.1). NCBI lineage: Eukaryota > Metazoa > Chordata > Actinopteri > Atheriniformes > Telmatherinidae > Telmatherina > Telmatherina bonti. The sequence continues at coordinate 21,700,606 of NC_136633.1, read as the reverse complement.
TTTTCACTAGGAAATGCATGGTTTTGGAACATTTTGCTGGTAATTAGCTCACGATCTATTAAATCACATTTGAAACCTATATCTAATGTAAAACTCAGATCATCACATGTGAAATCCATGGAAGTCTTATGTGCAACATGTATTTTTCACATGCGAAATCTGTTTTTAGAACATTTTGATGGTAATAAGTAGAAAATCTATGTTAATTCACTTATGGCCTATAGGATCACATGTGAAACCCCTCTCTAATGTGAAACTCATATTAACACATGTGAAACCTATGTAAAGTCCCATGTGCAACCTGTATTTTTCACATGGGAAACCCATGGTTTTGGAACATTTTGATGGTAATAAGTAAAAAAAGATATGTTAATTCACTTATGTCCTATGTGATCACATGTGAAACCCATCTCTAATGTGTAATCCATATTAACACATGTGAAACCTATGTAAAGTTCTATGTGCAACTTGTATTTTTCACTAGGAAATGCATGGTTTTGGAACATTTTGATGGTAATTCACTTATGATCTATTAAATCACATTTGAAACCTATATCTAATGTAAAACTCAGATCATCACATGTGAAACCCATGGGAAGTCTTATGTGCAACCTGTATTTTTCACATGGGAAACCTATGGTTTTGGAAAATTTTGATGTTAATAAGTAAAAAAAAAAGCTATGTTAATTCACTTATGTCCCATAGGATCACATATGAAGCCCATCTCTAATGTGTAACCCATATTGACACATGTGAAACCTATGTAAAGTCCCATGTGCAACCTGTTTTTTTCACATGGGAAACCCATGGTTTTGGAACATTTTGATGGTAATAAGTAAAAAAGATATGTTAATTCACTTATGTCCTATGTGATCACATGTGAAACCCATCTCTAATGTGTAACCCATATTAACACATGTGAAACCTATGTAAAGTTCTATGTGCAACCTGTATTTTTCACATGGGAAACTCGTGGTTTTGGAACATTTTGATGGTAATAATGTGAAAACCCATTTAAATTAGCATGCAAAAGGCATGTTTTCACATGTGAAACCCATTCAAAATTCCACATGGTTATCACATGACAATTTACTTGCGTTAATATCATTAAAACATTACATGTTACCCATGAGGAAAATGTGCTCCACATTTGTCTGAAATCTGTTTCACATTTACTGTCATACTGAGCCGACAGTACAAGGAAGACCTCAATGGCTCTATTCTAACATCCCTAATATGACTCATTTACAGGATTTGGGGGTGTATATATATTTCCCTTAGAGCAAAACCACAAGAAAACAATTTGCGAATAATGTTTTATTTATTCAAATTAAACCTTTGTTATCATGACCACGAATTTACAACCTAATCAGGCTTCAAACAAAGACACAGCTGCATTAACTCAGAATCTATCGATGTCATACATTTTTTGGGGTTTTGCATGTTTTTATTTGTGCTTCACCAAAAATCCTATATTCCCTATTGTGACTGCTGCTACCTGTTTTGTCCACTCTAGAGGCCTCTGATGATTAGATTAGCCAACAAGGAAATGAGTTAAGATGTACTAATTTAAACTCTTAATCTGCTCTCTCAATCTGAGGTACGCCCGTCCCCGACAGCTGGTGTTGCTCGCCGTCTTCTTGTTTTACAATCTGCAATAGAAAATAAGGACATGCTTTGCAGCTCTGGTTAGTTTAAAATGTGTTTTCCACTAGGAGTTTAAGAATTATTTGTTGTGCTTTGTAACAAAAGGAGTATTTTACTGCTGTGCTTTTACTGCTATCTTGTCAGCTAAAGAAACTGCTGTTATTGTGTTGAATAAATTACGAACTGTGCCTTTACAGATGCTGCAGGGGAGAACACAGTTTTCAGTCTTTGAAAAGTTGGATTTCCTGTCTGGTTTTGGTGTCACTTAGGTGTAAGCATGATCGTGAAACCCTCACACTCCCCCCCCCCCCCCCCCCCCCTTTCTAAAAACTTTGACTTCTTGGATGCTTCTATGCAAAAATCCAACCCACCTTCTCTGATTTAGCTTCCACCCCAGCTGAGCCCCACCCAGGCGGGGTAAGCCAGGGCCTCCCTGCTGCTCCTCACCACCAGCTCTGGTCACCAGCAGGTCAGCCACACCACTAGACACCAAGTAAAGGCCTTTAATGGTTCCTGTAAAAACAGCCCGGAGGGCTACAGAGACAGTGTGGGAAGCTGACTGTACCTGCTGGAGAATAGATGGGGAAAAAAGACACATTGAATCTGACATTTAAACAGTCATTTAATCTCTTATTTGCTCGTCAAACTTGCTTTTCTTGAAGCAGGAGAAAAAATGATAATGGAGTGAGATAATTGTGCTCTGTTCCAATACAAATTTTGTCTGAGGAGTTTGTTTCAGGTGCAAGTTTTTCTTTCTGCAAGCCACATAATTTTGGTATTGCTCCTGGTTTTCAGCTATTTCATTCTGTTAAAGCAGAAATCCCAGGAAGAGGTTTACATGTGTTTAAAGAAGAATGTGTTTTTACAGATGGAAATTATGCGTGAAGGCAGAAACACAATGAAGCTAAACTTAATGCATGAATGTGTGTGTGCAAACCCTTTGTTCACCCCAGTTCAGATGCATCGTGCCCACTTTTCAAAATGGCTAATTCCATCTGCTTTTCAACAATTTATTGGTGAGATCTTCTGGATAACAGGATGGTGAGTGGCTTGAAAGACTGTGTGCTTTGGAAGGTATTGAGTAGCTTCCTCTCTACTTTAAATGGCATCCAGAACAAAGTCCCAACAGATTTGGCGCTACTGGAACTATAACGCGTCCTCAGCTGACACCAACTGCTTAAATATATGATAACGCAGCATAAAGCCTGCATATCCTTCTATACCTCGTAATTCTCATTTAATATTCTGATGTTTATTGCTGCTAGCAAAATGTCGTATGAACGCAGCAGAACTGTCGGAACTTATTGGCAGGATTCATAACAAGAACCAGTCGTTGAAAGAATTTCACTTCTAAGATAAAGCAGCAGATTATATGATGAGTATAAAATGAGGATTGTAATTTATAGTTTATGCTCTCAGTTGTGTGCAAGTATTGAACAATGCCTCCATATTTTAGTGTTTTGCTTCCAAGGAGCCAGACTTTCTTGAAATTTTTCAAACAGCCTTTGAACAATAGCTTTGGAGGCTTTGTGAAGGTCTTGCTCTGTGGATTATATGTTGCTGCAATAATGTTTTTTGGTAATAAATCTTATTCTGTTGGAAAAGTTGTCTATTCAAATGGAGCCATATTTGTAGGAAAATACATAGTGTTTTGGATTGAAAAACTTGCTAAACATTCTCTGCCAAAGCCACAGAACTTATTCTGTTTTTTAATTTTGTTTGGTCTCATTAATTGTATTGTAAAATTGAAGACTGAAGAAACAAGTTATATTGGCAATTTACTCATTTAACAAACAGTTCCATGTGGAACAACCATACACAGCCACATCATGGCACCACCTCCTCTTGCTGGTCACCAGTTTGGTCACACTGCTGTGGGATGGCATCCCATTTTTCAACCAGGACTAGTCACCAGTGTGATGTGTTGGTCACTCTGGTACCAGCAACACACCCAAGCTGATCCCACAAGTTTTTAGGGGAGTTAAGATAACGGCTTAAGGCAGGGCTTTCCGTCCTCACGTCTCCCAAATCTTCTCCCTACTCTTTGAGAAGTGTTTTTATCTTGGAGGGTTAATTTGCAGACAAATGGGATTGCCACTGGTTGCACGTCATCTTTATATCTCTATATTAAGATTGTCTCTTGTAATACTAATTAAGGATGTTTGATACATGTTTTTTTTTTTAACCGCAATACCGTTTTTGTCCAATTCTTAATTTCCAATACCAATATCAACCAATACAGATATTTTTGGAGCAAGTTGTGCCAAAAAAACAAAAATATATGGAACCCCATACATGACATCTCTTATATTTTGTCACGTTGAGTTGAGAGATGTAGCTGAAGAGATTGATATATAATATGTGCATATTAAGTAAAGGTGTCATTAAAAACGCAAAAACCAATACGATAATTACTGACATTGCATTTTAATGTTGATATCGGCTGATAATATAGGTAGGCCAATAATATGTGACAGCTCGAATAACGGGCCTAATTTTTCAACCATTTTTCCCACACCATCACACTGCCTCCTCCAGAGGTGTTCCCTCATCAGGGCATCAATCAGCATAGTTTTCCCTGTCGTCTCCACACACACAAGAATCCAGCCGCTGTCGGCAAAATCTGGTCTCATCACAGTCCATTTGCAAATGCACGTTTTGCCATCACCAGCACAAACAGACCTGAGGGAGAAGGGCAGTCAGTAGCAGAATAAGCTGATTGGTATCGGCAGAAACCAATTGGGAAGTTTTTAATGGGTGCAACCTACATACCCAACTCATCCCATGAATGTGATATCATTTAAAAGGAAAATAAACTGGTTTTCCAGTAATATAAGATTTAGACAAGAAGCATTGTTGCAACAAAGAAAAACTCCCAACGAACATAAGTTCTAGTGCAGTCAGTTGATTGAAATTTTTAATCGCAATTAATATTCTGAGTTAACTCACGATTAATCTCATACTAATCACGGATTTTGTATATGTCTCTAAATTTACCATACATGCACATATATGCACACAAAACCCTTTTGCAGACACTCTCGGGCTTAGCACTCTGACGTCGCCTTCATTAAGAAACAAACATATAAACAGGACTGAATATTCTACAGGGCTCTAGCTTCTTCGGTTTATCCAGATCAGCTACTGAAAGGTTTCTGCGTGTAGAATTTTCAGGATATTTCTTAAATATTCACCTCTTTACAATGTAGAAACCTAAAAAGATTTTTAAAAAATGCCTGCCAGCAAGTAATTTAAACAAACATTTAGCTTTTTACGATAATAAACAAAGTTTCAACATGAACAATTACATTAGTAAATAGAAATATATTAGGTCAGTAATGGCAGCCTTATGTCAGAATGTCCACCTTGTTCCCTATATAGTGCTCACATAATTTTCTAGGGATGTCTGCATCTTGGCAAGTAGTGAGTATCGATGGTCACTAGACGGTCAATATAGACCACAATGCATTGTGGAAAGGAGAAAATGACAACTAGTCAAAGCAGATTTTTTTTTAAAAAAACTACAAATCATTCATTTTTTATCCTTATTTGCTGAATAAATATGCAACAGAAAGAATTAAATACAATATAAGAAAACAAAAGATTTTCACAGGCGCTTAAATAGGATTTGGAACAACGTAGTGGTTGCTGTGGTGACAGCCGGTAGTCATGTGATCTCCAACAGGAGAAAATTGTTTTATCTAAGAAAAATCTAAAAAAAAAAAAAACATTTACTCTTCTTTATAGTTTAATGTGAAAATGTAAAAAATCTAAATTTAAGGAATATTTGTAGGAATGCTGAATAAAAAGTTTTATCAGGACATTAATTAAACCACGGTTTTCTGTCCAGCGTGTTTTTTTTTTTTTTTTTCCATTTCAATCATTTATGGAAAATTATTAAGCGATGAGCAGTGACCTGACTTCATGGCAAGCCATCATAAGTAGTGATTTAGTTATTTCTACATGCATCATAGCTGGTTCAACTGGTGGATAAACACCTTCCGGTACCTCCGGCATATGAAAATACAGGTATAGAGCCATAATTCTGGTTCCAACTTGGTACTGTCATATTAAGTGCCGTGACAACACAACTTCTGTGCACAGATTGTTTAAACACAGCCAGTCTTAACAGAAAATGTCCATCACGGACTGTCGTTAGAGGGCGTCTCACTGATGATCTGCGCAGTGCAGCAGCTCTCAGTTGAGACAAAACACATGTTAAGTGGTAACTTAAAAAACTTAAACAGTAGTTAAAATATTACCCGAGACTTATCTGCAGAAGCAACTTTCAGATCTTCACAGCTAAACAATCCATGTAAAAGGCATATTCTGTGTACATTTCTGCTGGAGAACCACAACCTTTATTCTGCATCTCTTGCTGAAACTCTGCAACATGCTTTAATCGCGCCTTAAATAAATTCACAACGCTGAAAGGAATTTAAGTTAATGCATTAATAATACGTTAACTTTGACAGCCCGAATAAATTCCTTTCTATTCTATTCTACAGTCATTTAGAAGAGGTTTTTTTTTTCCAAATTTCATGACATTTTGTGCTAAATTTATCTACAACCAATGAAATGGGGGAGAGAAAATGATTCTCGACCTTCAGTTGGACCGTCCATTAAATCCTCACCAGAAATTGTCTCTATAGGTGTCAAGATCCCATTCTTACGGTAAAAAGAGAAAAGGTTGAGGTATGCCAAATGACACAGAACTACTTTTAAGTGTGTTCTTAGTATAGTTTGTGACCAAATTAAACAACAAGCGAAGTTACACATGGTTATGCAGTGTAATGCCGTCTGTCTAAGGATTGTTTTGCAACAAATAGCTTCATTCTTATCAAAGAAAAGTAGAAATGTGAAATCCACACTAACTCTGTTCTGTCAACAATTTTTTGGCTAAACAAACCTTCATCTTAATCCTGTTTATCAATAGTTCAATCTCTTGTTAAAAGGCTTTCAGGCAGAGCTTTGGCACTTTCCCGGGAAGCATTTAGGCTCTTTCCCTTGAAGGCATGTACTCTGTCAGCATTCCAAGGTAATTGGGGGGGCTTACATAAAGGAGTATGTTAAGAGACTCTGTGGGGTTTAAGCCTAAAATAGAAGCTTTCCAGTGACCGTTTTGTAAGGCATGCTAATGCTAAAGCTAATTGCAAGAGGAGGTGTTTTTGAAAAGTGGTGCAAGCAAGCGTGGGTGTAATATTTTGTCTAAAAGCTTTTCATACTATACCAGGAACATACATTAGATGAGACTATGCATGCATGCAAACCCACCCGTACTTGTTGTCAAGGTCATACCTACAAAACACACCCTTAAATTACCGTTTGGCTCAACAGGCAGGAAGTAAGTTAGCCTGCCCAATCTGACCGTTGCCATGGCGACGGCTACTGGAGAAAGGGGTTAATGAGGGAGTCAGAAACTTGTCCGGTCAAGTGGACTTGTCAGTCATTCTTCAGTTGGCATGAATTCAAAGAATGAGGGTAAAACTGCAGTGGGCGGACTGAAAAAAAAAAAAAAAACTATAGGAGGAAAAAAAGGGAAGAGGGAGAACTGGAGAAGGAGAAGAAAAAGAAAGGAGGAAGTAGAGGAGGAGAAGTAAGACTGGAAAGCACCTGAAGTGTGAGTCAGGGGAGGATTGCAAGGAGGAGGAGGTCTGGGCGCAGCTGCAATAACACCGTCTAGCAGTCCAAGGGGGAGCTGTTAGGCATACACTGCCATCACATACACACTTGTATATGATTCACATGTAGACCATCCATATGCTTTGAAAATGTTTGTCTCGTTTGCCAGTTTATTGTGTCACGCTGTGCATACACGCCTTAATAAACGCATTAATCAGCAGCTGGTTCTTTGGTCCAAACATAATGCGTTAAAGAGCGTCTGTAGATGCAATTAAAAGTATCTACAGACATGCACAGGGTCAGCTAGTGCAGTCAGCCACAGGCATGGCCACAGCCCCACATCTGGCAGCCTGGGATCTGGCCTTGGCTTCGGTTCACAGCCTGCGGTGGTCTGCTCCGGGTCTGGGCTTCCTTAAAACATCTCGGGATGTTGTCTTCGCATTTTGTGAAGCATAACTGGATGGAGTTAGGCGAGCCTCATCAAGCGCTGAGAGACTGAGGGGCAGTGTGTTGTTTGCTTTGGCTGTCGCAGAGCTGCAATGTGAGTTTGCAGGTTGGCTGCTGCTGCAATTTAAGGTCACATATTCAGCAGGCACACCATAGGTGTGGGCAAGTAAGGACAGAAGCATTACACATCCAAAAAAATATTCAAAATGTGGTTGAATCGACGTGCTTATAGTCGGTAAACAGAACATTTCTGTCTAGCGCAGCTTTCTAGTGAACAGGTCATCTTCTGTTGTGGTGCGGGTCAAATTTGACATGTTTTCTTACCGGTGAGGAAATGACATCATCGTACCTCTCAGATTTTACATTTAGCTGCTCCTTAGCTGTGTGAGCCATCTTCAGAGGAAGTCGAACCAGACTAGCTAAAAGGACACTGAAAATATATTTACTCACTGGAGATGTAAATTTGGTCTAAAGACAGTGTATTTAGTAGGGCTGTGACAATATGCTTTTTTCCCGATTCGATTCCGATTTTTTGGGTGCCGATTTGATTTAAATGGCGATTCTCACAATTCTTTGATATTGCTGATTTTTGTAGATTAAAAGCAAAAAAAAATGTATAAAACTTTCTTTTTGGTCGTCATTTTTCTTCATTTCAATTGGGGAAAAAAAACACAGAAGCCAGATCATCATTCTGTTGCCATAATGCCCAAGATTACAAGTTAAAAGATCAATAAAAACAACAAAAATGATAAAAATCTTGTAATGGATTATATTTATTTATTTGAAAAAAAAAATCGATTTGTTTAACAAAAGAATCGATTTTAAAATTGTGAAGCAAAAGAATCCTGATTTTTGATTCGATTTTCCCACCCCTAGTATTTCGCCTTGTGAATTTTTCCAACCCCTTGTTTCAGTTCTAGTGTGTGCTTAAGATTGCATAGATCAGGCCTCTTCATATGGCGACCCGCGGGCCACATGCGACCCAGAACCAACTTCTATGCGGCCTGGCTTACGTAAAAAAAAAAATATATATATTAATCAAGAACCTTCAGTCATTCCTACGCTGATTAAGTAGCCTACAATTCTACAGTTGTGAAGACCATGAATGCAACACTTGGTTGCCTAGCAACATTAACCCAGCGCGTTTTGGTGTTTTGAATTTGTAAGAGTGGCGCTAGCAAACATGTCGCTCTCTGTTCCAAAACGCGACATTAACAAAAACCGCAGATTTAACCCCGCCTGGACTGATAAGTATTTGTTTATTTTGCCGTCATATTCGAGCGCCAAACCAATGTGTTTAATATGCAATGAGTGTGTGGCGGTGTTTAAAGTGTTTTAATGTGAGGATTGCCCTGCGATGGACTGGTGAGCTGTCCAGAGTGTACCCTGCCTTTCACTATGTCAGACATGGTAGAAGGAGGATCGTGATCTGCTTTGCTAATTAAATGGGGGAAATGAAGTTCAAATCATGCAGTATGAGAATTTCCAGGATCTCTCAAAGCACGCAAATAAATCAACAACAAGTATGTTGGGAAAAATGGGATAGGGAAGCAGAGAAAGAGGAGAAAAGAGGGAGAGCAGACAGGATGAAGATGAAAGTCTTGTTCAACAGACACAAGAGGGAAAACACTGGGGAGGTTTGTTTATGAACGCTGCCTAAGATCATAATCGTGAAAACACAAGCCCACAGGAAGGACTGGCTGGGCTGCTGGCAGGAGGAAAAGCTTCTCCTCTTGCTGTAACACTGAACTCTGCTCATGCTGCTGCTTTTCTGTGCGCTCAGCAGATTCCTCCCGCTGATGACACACACAGATCTGAGCATTGGCCCATTCGCTGGCCTCAGATCGGTGTTCAGCTGTGCAAGGGAGAGAATAGAAAAACAAGCTGTTGTTTGAACTTGGTTCATGTGACATTTGATTCAGGTTTAGTTTGGGAGCATAAAGATTTGACTCTGAAGCAATGGAAGAAGATCATGATGTCTGAGACCAAATTTATCCTATTCCAGAGTGATGGGAGTATCCTGGTAAGGCTGGATTTATACCAAGCAGCAACCTCCGGCGGTTAAAAGTGAAGCCTATGCGGAAGTGCATAAAACTACAGTTCCCCCTTCATCCACTAGGGGCTGACTCCAAAACAGAGCAAATCCCCATAAACTCCCATGTTAAAAAGGCCAACTTCACGGCAGAAATAAACATGTTTACAGCCTGGTTCAAAAATCCAATTTCGGTTTAATAGGTCAGGTTTACTTTCATGACAACTGTGGGGGGAGTCAATTTTTTTCTAACTCGCCTGTTTAAAAGTAATTTAATCTCAAAGTTCGGCATATTTAGGGGCGTGTCTTTTTGATTGACAGGTACCCAGTCTCCCGCTTCAAGTAAGAAGAACGTAGAACAACCACGGTTTTTAGCCGGTTAACAACTTGACTTAGCTTTAGCCCACCTACCTCCGTTAGCTGGTTAGCTCCCGTTATCTCGGGGTTAGCTTGGTTAGCTTTTAGCTGCAGAAAGCTCGGAGTTCGCTCGATGTCAATCATCCACCATGGCGCTCACAGCCCCCCTCTCAGCTCCACCTCTTTGCCCACATTTGTATTTTCCGGGCGAAAATAACTCGCATAACGCTGCCAACATGGCGACTGTAGGAACCGCCCACCGAGCTTCAGTTCAGCTCTTCAGAAACCTATGGGTGACATCACAGAGGCTACGTCCATCTCTTTATATACAGTCTATGATTTATACTCACTCTGGGTCTGCGTAAGCTAAGTTATGACGTCACTGTTGTATGCTCCACATGGGTCCACGGAAGCTTGATATGCACCTTTTCCAGACCTGACATGCACCCTTGCTTGCAGCGTGAAGACATGGAAGTATTCCCCTGTGACTAGTCAGTTTCCAGATGTCTGTAGCGTCTCACTGAGTTTGTCCGCTAAACACAAGAGATCTTTGTGGTCAGTCTGATCTGAGGTTTCTGCAGTTGGTCGGGTCTAAGTTCAGCAACATTATGTCCTCACAGAAAGAGATCAGTTGACTACCTGATAGTGAATGAGCAAGTTATTCCATCAGTGGAGCTTTTCTTCCTGATGGCGCAAGCATTTTCCAAGATAACACCAGCTACGTTAACATGGACAAATATTTCATCTTTCCGACTGTCATCAATCTGATTGGAGATTCCAGCTGACATGTCTAGATGGACGCTAAAGTTACATTTATTTACATGATGGACAGGTTTAATACAGTCATAATGCTTCAGACATGTGCAGTGCCTGCTTGTCTGGAACCTTGTGTTTGGAACCTTTTTACTATCAAAATGCTCAATAACACTGAACTTTTTCAGTTTCCAAAGAAAACATTGTGTTTTCTACAGTCCCAGACTACACAGCAGTCTGACCCTACCATCAGTATAAGATCTTGGAGAAAATCGAATACAAATCCAGATGGAAATAAATGTGGCATTGCAGAAGCTTGTCGTAATAATGACACAGCGAATGCATGAAATACTCTAAAGTCAAGGTGTTTCATATCCAACAAAGTATTAGTGACCTTTTTTTTCCCCCTTTTTTGGAACAGAACAACAGTTCATATCAAGTTCAAATTGTTGTTTTGTCCAATATCATTAAAAGTTTGCCTGATTGTGGAACAATGGTTATCCATGACACACTGTTGTGATTCTCAGATTAAATGAAAGGCCATTTGTTCCTGAGACGACAACATTGTAAGCACACATTTCCCAACCATGCTTCAGTCTTCCAGTCTCCCTGCTGCTTGTTCCCATTCCAGGTCTTGGCAGTAGCCTCCCAGCATGAATTGGACCAAGGCAGGGAAACACTCTGGACTGGTTGCTAGACGATTTGCGGGGCCTTTGCCAGGATGGCAACAATGCTGTCCATGTTAGCAGGATAGCTCATTATTGACTCTGCGGTTTACAAGCTCTCACTGCGGAAAAGCTTTGCCACTCGGGGCCCTGTAAACAAGCAGGTTTTTCAGATTATTTACAGGTAACATTTACTCATAAGAGGGCTCTTCCTGTGTGAAGGATACACACTATGTATACAACTCATTTGTGTCTCTCTCTCCCTTACTTTGGACCTTTTTTTTTCTCCTCTGAGGGTCGGCTCCCATGAAATGCCTACAATAATAACATGGCGACTGGAAATTCAGTTCCTCTCATAAAAGTCTAATTGCTCCTGCTGGTACTTCCGTGTGACCCCATCCTCCCTGTTAGACAATCACACACCCACATTAAACTGACACTGCTGAGCCAAATGGAAACCCCTTTAAGACAAGTTTGGCGTGGCTGCTGGAACAGACACCGGAATCTCTGAATTTTAACGCAAACCCTTTTCTTACTCCCTTATGCATCTTATTCACTGGGGTGGGCCATGTCCACAGAGTATTTAAACACAAAGAATCACCCCTTCATTAAGCTTACTAGGCCTAAAGTACCCATAATTAACTTTACACAAATAAAGGTCCAGAAGAACGAGAGAGGAAATGCAGCATACTGGCCTGGTTGTAAAATATTTAGAATTACATAATATATTTAGGCTGGCCACCATGAAGGAAAGTCATTTTAAATCATGGTTGACATGTTGTCATAAAGAGAGAGGTTTGTTCCACAGTCCTGTGGGGTTAAACATGTCGCCACTGCCAAAGCGCAGTAGCTTCAAAACAAGCCAAACACACAGAGGCACCTTTATGTTGCCCAGCAGAACTTTTACCACTTCATCAACCATTATAACAAGAAATTATATATTATTTTCCGTTTTATTTTTAACTATTAGAGATTAATATTAAAAAGAAATTGGTCATGAAGGGACCTAGAATCAAGCAACTTCAAGAACCTTTTTCTCTCTAGTAAACATGAAGCTGAAGGGGTATCGCCACCAGATGTTACCTTGTGCGTATCTTTAAGTTCTTGTCACCCCACCCCGCGGTTTAGTGGTCATATCATTGGTGCAACCAACCCCAACCTCAGTTTCTCTGGTGGTTTACAGACCAAACAGAGGTGGGTCTGTAATGGAAATGCGTGTTGCAAATTGAGCTGGTGTCAGTAGTGTTGATGATCAGTGCAGGGGGGGTTCCCTCATCTTAGATTGCACTTAAGCTTAAATAAACTCCTTGGCCAACACTGCGTCTTGTGCCCCTACTCCTCTTCTGTACTGTAAGGATCGATGCACGAAAAAGATGCATCAGTTCTACCTTAAAACCGCCTCAGAGACACTGCAGGCTTAGACAAACACAGTATTTGATGACCTGGGATTATTTTATTTATTTATTTTTTTTAATTTCACAAAATGACTGACTTCAAGAACAGTAATTTAAGGTTTCATACAACCTCATCTCCCAAAAAGTTTGGACATGTTATAAAATGTAAATAAAACTGTACAAATCTCAGCGAACTTTTGTTTAGATTCCTAATATATCACAAACAACATATCAGATGTTGAAGCTGGGACATTTTACCATTTCATGAAAAATATTAGTTCATTTATAACTTGATGGCAGCAACACATCTAATAAAAGGTACACAAGGAGCAAAGAAAGGCTGGATAGTAACAGTCACAAATCAAAAACAACTGAAGGAGTTTTTGACAACTAATCTGGTTGATTGGCAGCAAGTTGGCATCATGATTTGGAGCATTTCAGAGACGCGCCTCTGAAGTAAAAATGGACCGACTCTCACCAATCTGAGACCAACTGTGTTTAAAACTTGCAGAACACTTTTAGAAAAGTTCCCTCATTGAACAATTGCAAAGACTTTAAAGAATCGGGAGGAATCTCTGTATTTACAATACAAGGTCAAATGTTGAAACTGGATGCTTGTAATCTTCAGGCCCTCAGGCAGCACTGCATTCAAAACAAAAAGGATTCTCTACTAAAATTGGAAGGAACTCTGCCTGTTAACACAGGTCACTGTATCATCAATAAATGCAGGTTACAACTCTGTCATACAAAGAAGCCATACGTAAAGACCACCCAAAAACGCTTGTGTCGTCTTATTTAAAACGGTCTGAGGCAAAGTGGAAAACAGTTCTGTTGTCAGATGAATCAACATTTGAAATTCTTTTTGGAAACCATGAATGCCATTTCCTGCAGACTAAAGAGGGGGGGGGGGGCATCTAGCCGGTTATCAGATTACAGATCAAATGCCTGCATCTCTGATGGTATGGGGTTGCATTCATGTGTATGGCAGGACTCTTTGATTCAATGTATCCCTGATTTAACCCACCTGACTCAAATTGATCAGACATTGTGCCAAAAGTCATAGGATTCACAGGCTGTTGGATCCACCCAATTTGAGTCAGGTGTGTTGGAGCAAAGATATATTGAAAACCTACAGGACTGCAGCCCTCATAGAACAGAAATGAGTAGCATCAGTCTATGACCTGGGCAGACTCTATCAATGGTGAAAAGACCATCCTGCATCAGACCAGAATGATACAACATTCATTGACTATAACTCCAGCAACCAATCGCCAAGCCAACCCACTTTTTTCTGATGACCAAAGCCTACCAAGGAACAGTGCTCATTGTTATTGGTATTCTGTTTTTGCAGATTATTAGTCATAAAATGCTGGGATAGGCTCCTGCTTCCCTGCAACCCTTAATTGGACTAAGCGGTTAATAAATGAGTAAATGTATAGGCATAAAGTGAGGACAAAATGTTATAAACTTACAGTAAAATTCCATTTTAAATTTACTGTTCTTGGTATAACATCATGTATGACAATAAATCAGGCATTACAAGTTTCTGAAGAAGTATTTTTATAAATCAAAGAGGGAAAACTTCAAAGAAGCCCACAGAGACTTACATCATTTATGGCAAAAATTACAATCTTTCAGTGGTAATAGCCGAGGCTGAAACTTTTAGTTTCTGTTGAAGTACAGGGAGCCAACTACAGTGCATTCCTCTATGAAATATGAGTGTGAAGGAGTTAGAAAAGTTAACAAATAATGCCACAGCCCACACCTTACAGAGGAGCTGAAATGACGGACCACACAGTTCGCACACCAAGTAACCAGGCTACAGGATCTATTAACACAACAAACCACTGGGTGTAATTTCCTCTGAGATGAGCCAGCTTCATACAGCCAGAAAATGTCCTATGGATGTCAGAAATAAACCTCAAAGTTCTCAGGCTATGGTGCAGGTGAGGGAACAGCATCACTGTGTAATGGATCAGGTAGAGGCAGGGAGTTCATTTGAGAGTAGCAGGTGTACGCTGTATTTTTATTTTACCTTGAACAGCGAAATAATAGAAGTAGCTCAATATACTCATGACAGCAATATGGGGCTTTCTAGTTTTATTAATCAGGCTAAAAGATTTCCTTGTAATCTGCATGATTTGCATTTCCATGCTGCAAAGTTTTGGCAATTATATGCTAATCAGGCTGATTTACGGAAAGGGTGGAAAAGAAACTACATTACACCTCCAGTCCACTGGGTGGCGATAAAATGAAGCTGACTACAAAATAAATAATGCAACAAACCACGACCAGAAAGACTACCTCATTCGTGCGACAACACATGCTTTCATTGACTATACCGAAGTTGCTCTTTTGCAACAAGTTCTTACGTCAATGAAAACTGGGATGTGTGGGGGAAAAAAAAGACTGGTTAGCGTCATTAGCAAAGATAGTTTTAAACACCCAAAAGGCGACCTAATATTCCATCCAATTCTCACAGATCCTTTTTTATTGGCTCTTTTTTTTTTTTTTAAATGATTACGTTTTGGGAGGTACAACTAAACCTGTTTGCAGCCGCACATTGGCTTAAACACATAGTGAATGGAAATGTTGAGCATTACAGATCTGTACCACCAATCAGTCCTCAACATTTCTTGTAGACAAAGAATTTTAGGGAATCTGAAAAATCCTACCTATTCTCTATTTGATGTGCTTTTAGAGAAAGTTTGTCAGTGGAAATGTCCCAAGGTTTTTTTTTGTTTGTTTTTTAAATCCCAGCTGAATAAAAACAATTCCTATGGTGAAAAAAGAGAAAACTGTTATATAGTAAATAACCCTGAAACCAAATCATAATTAACTCAGCACTTTGTAATATCAGGTAAGTACAAGATGAAAATGCTAAGTACTTATGTTCTTTTCATATACTGTGTATTGGAGCTTTTATCCCCTGAATTACACATTAATATAATATTTTACTTTGAAAAATGAGGCAAACAGAGCTGAAACTTACGCTCCTGTGTTGGCAATGTTCAAGCTGCCCAGGATTCAATGGATTATCGACAGTGTGAGCAC
This sequence comes from Telmatherina bonti, assembly GCF_933228915.1. Lineage (NCBI taxonomy): Eukaryota > Metazoa > Chordata > Actinopteri > Atheriniformes > Telmatherinidae > Telmatherina > Telmatherina bonti. The sequence goes on along the minus strand of NC_136633.1, from coordinate 21,684,635 downwards.
GCTGGCAGAGGAGAGTCCAGCTTCACATCTGTTAACGACAATTCACTCCAGTGAAGGATTATGAAAGAACCCGATAGATAATGAGATAGTAGTGATCCTGAGCTCCCGATCACTGCAGCTCTGTAAAAATATTATTCCCTGAACATCCGCAGTTATTCCTGAAACTTCCGTTGTCTCTGTTGATGTGCTGCCTATGATCCGCTGTGGTATTCTGCTGACTCTGCTGATGCGCTGCCAGGTCTATGGCGCTGCTGCAGTTTGGCTTTACTCTTCACAAAATTAATCCAGCATTCTAGTCCTTATTGTCCTCTCCACCCCAACCAGTCGAGGCAGATGGCTGCCCTCCCTGAGCCGGGTTCTGCCGGAGGTTTTATTCCTGTTAAAGGGGATTTTTTATCCTTCCCCCTGTCGCCTCGTGCAGCTCATGATTGGGGATTGGATCGAAGTCATGACTCGATGCAATCAGTTGGCTTCTATTATAGGACATGTATGAATTGGCTTGAAATGATGTGTATGTTGATTCATGTATGTAAAGTGCCCTCTGACAACATTGTTGCAAAGTGGCGCTATACAAATAAAGTTGAATTGAATTGAATTGTTCCTGTACAGCTTAAGTACGCGGCCCAAACTCTGCAAATTCTGGCTTCCAGACAAGATGTACCTGTGTGGTGATGGTGAAGCAGTTAGCTAGCTTGATGCTAGTCAAAAGCTAATGCAGTGCAGTAATTCTATTTGTTGTTTTGCGTGGGGCAGTGGATTTTGTTTAGTTTACATGTACATGGTTGATTTACTGAAGTCATGCTGGTGAAAATGGTTTGAAATGTGATTTACTTAGATGCTGACATGATGTAAAATCCCCAACAGTGATGGATAATTTTAGTTTATTGCAGCATAATGTGATCTCTTTGGGGAATTCCTTATGAAACCCTGCTCTTTTGTCTTGTGTTTGTTTTATAGCTCCGCCATGCAAATATAACTGCTGAGTTCAGATTGTTGCACTGGCAAAATTCATCACAGTGCTGGTCGATCTTCTGTCTCGCTGTATACTGACCCATGACCTTATGAGGACTGAGAAACCGTATGTACCTCCACCACATGCTTTGTGTTCCACTTCCTCTGTTATCGTTCATACATCGTATGTAGTTATAAGGGGGTTGGGGAGTATCTCTTACACAGAAAGCCTGGAAAAGATTTAAGGTTTCATTGGAAATATGAACTCTACACGATGGTATGTTTTCAGCAGTTTAGAAGTTGACGGACTGGTGTATTTATGTATTGCTTCATGGGCTATCCGCACCCTTCCAGGAGGACGATACCCAAAGGGCATAGTTCCTCGAAAGAAAAGTGCTTAAACACATGGAAAAAACATGACTAGGATGGGGTCGTCATGGAAGAACTCAGAAGCACAAGTAAATGGAAAAAATGTACTGACATTAATGCGCAAGAAAACAGAAGGCTGGCAGGATTAAAATGAGGATGAATAAATACTTGTAGCTCCATAATATGCATGTAATGTTTAATTTTCACCATGCACTTTGCAACAGAGAGACTCAAAATTTGATAACCCAATTGGAGAAAAATTTTAGTAATTTCTTTTTTTTTTTTTTAATGGTAATTATCAATAATTATGTTATGTAAAAATTATGTTTTATTCGCAATTAATTGCATGATTTTCTGTGATTAATCATAATCAATCTTTGCCGCAATGCACAAAAATTAAAAGTGAATTCATAAGTAGTGCATTGGACAGTTATTTTAAACTAAAGTGTGGTCACTTTTATTTACCAAAATTATAAGCAAAAATGCAAAAACAAAAACAGCATTTTTCACTTCACATTCATTTACTTAACAGCTTAGTCTATTTAAGGATTGCGGGGAATCTGAAGCCTATCCCAGCAAACATTGGCAAAGGGCTACACATGAGCAGTTACAATATTGTTTGTATACGTCAGCTTAAATATTAACAAAATAGTACCAAATATGAATGACAAAGAAGGACAAAAATTTTAGGATTTGCTACAAAGTAACAAGTCAACAGTATTAATTTAAAAATTGCATAAAAATTAAAATGATGCTCTTAAACTTGTACAAATATTTAGATATACCATTGGTATCGACATCAGTAAATGCTAGTGTGATTAAAAAAAATCAATGCATTCGTTCCAGTTCTTCTCATCTTTCCAGTCACACTGCTGTGTTTCATCAAATATTCAAACTTTGTTAGATTCAGGTCACCGCTGTGACAAGGCACTTACATGTCCCAAATCAGTTTCTCTTGCTAAGATGATGGCAATTTAGGATCTTTAAAATGGCATCAATAATAAAACCATCAGAGATGTCATACATGCAGAGGATGATTTGATGGATTTGGTTGACTCTCTGACAAGGAACCAAGATGCCCAAAGAGCCTAAATTCCAATTTCTTTGGCCTGCAACATTGTTGATGTTGGCTTGTCCCTCTGAAGGGATCACCACAGCAAATTATCGTACAGGTGAATTGGCACATATTTTATGCCAGATGCCCTTCCCGACGCAACCCTCTGCATTTATCCAGGTGTAGGACTGGTCGTCAGAGAACAATCCTCGTTGTGACCTAACCCCCAACTGTGAGGACACAAGACAAGTGGCTCTACCACCTGAGCATGGTCATTTTTCATCAGTTTAAAGCAGAATAAACTTTTATTCGGAATTAAACAGGAATTAAAACTCCCATGTAAACGTAGCATATCCTAAATCTCACAACATACATTGTATGTTAAAGGTGAAAATTTCAAAACCGTAATCAAGGTTTTGTGTACGTTTCAGAAATCAGTACAGACTTTATAAAACTTAAAACTTTGAAATAAAATTAATTTATTTCCCCATGTGGATGGACTGGAGAGTTGGCACAGCTGGAGGGGGAGCAGACTTCCATCTGGTACTTGTTCAGCCTATTTTAATGGTCAAGGTGCATTATGATGATGCCCATCACAAGCCAGTAACCATCCTGTGACTTTTTTGTTTGCATGTCTATACAGAGCCATAGATACATGGCCTCTAAACGTTATAATACAATCAAGGAAATTTTCAGCCTTAAAGTTAATGCATTCACTTGCCGCGCGATATTTTCATTGTGATGCATGCAGTAACATGCAAACAGCTCAGTATACAGAGTCATATCTTCAGCCCATCAAAACCCAAGTCGGTAGAATTATTTCAAATGTTACAAAAATGAAGGAAAAAGACTCCTTAAATGTAAAATGTTGTATGAATCCTTAGCAATTTCATCTTAGTAGCACCACTACTGCTAAGTACTATCACAGTCACTTGGCAGTAATTATTTCACACTTAAATGACATTATGGTCATGCAACAAGAGTGCTTGTAGAAGTCCTCATAGTTCAGACTTCTTGCCTGCAAACTTCTAATTCAGAGTTTGCAGACAACCTGAAGGTGGTTATACTCTGTTGATTTCCGTTGGTGACTATTTTAATTATGTTTTTGGAAATAAAATAAAACCTTCAGAGAAAAACTTTCCACATCTCCACGGTATTTTTACGCCAGCTTTGAGCCCGGTGTTTAAGAGGCACGCACCAAGAGTGAGATCATCCCTGAGTTATAGTGCACTTACAGCAGCAGGGTAAACTTCTTACACATGTGGGCTACAAGATTAATGCCGAGTCTTCAGACTGTGGGCGTCCCAAGAGATATGCAAAAGCAAAGGTCGATATTCTTCACCCACTTGATGTCAGATTCACATGCTAACTCATGCATACAGTTATAACATACTGTATAATTATGTTAAACTAAGAGTAAACTAAAGAGGAACTTTTCTTTTCCTTATAGTCATAGGAAGTTAAAAAAGCATCAGTATTATCTACGTAGGCTCAGACTTTGATGAACTTTTCCTTTAAAGTGGCAAAGCTGAGGTGTTTGTGACAAGCGATAGTAAAGCTCTTAGCTTCCTGCTGTTAACAAAAGTCATCTCTGCTAACAAGAAGCCAAGGCTTTGAAAAGAAGCTCACGTCTCTCAGCAAGGATGGTGTTCATCCAGCTCCACCCAAACCGTAAAGATCAAAGTTCAAATGTGAATGTCAGGCTGTGTGTCGAGACAGGACAGCAAGCAGTTTGTGAGTTGGGGTTAAGTCAACATTGGTTTGACTGAAGCTGAGCTCGACCTGTTAACATGCTGGAGTAGATTTAGTCCCACTTTGCTGTGCACCAGTCCATTTCATCTGCAGAGTTATGCAGTCAGTCAGTTATGCCAGTGTTAAAGGCAGAGCGAAAAGAGAGATCTGGCAGCTGTACCACTCTGAACTTATACCCAGAACCGCTGCGCCAACCAGAAAAAGCACTTCTGAGAATAAAATTAAGAACCATATCCTTACAAATTCTTCTTCTTTATTTTATTAATTGCTTCCTCTGTGCATTCAGAGTTGCTCAGCCATCGGGTCTAATGAGATAAATATTTCCCTTTCTCTCTTTCACACACCTGCTGGTTTTGGCTTTGTCCTGTGGGAGGCTGCCCATCAGACCAGATTAGATTACACCAACTACACGGACGCACTCTTGCAAATTTTTGTCATTAGTCACTGCAGTATCATGTTCAGTTCCCAGAGTAGCTCTTGACACTTTTGAAGCCCAGAGAGGGAGAGTAAAATAAAATGTTTGGGACAAGAAATGAGAGAAATAAAACAGATATGACATGTAAACAACTATTGTAGAAATATGACGACTACTGACTATATGCTGAGAATACTGATTTACTGGTTCATGATGGGTTAGGATGCAGGACAGCCTTAAGACCAATGACTGCTTATTCCATTCATGGTGCCATGAATCCAACTGGACCATCAAAATGAAATTTACCACAGTGTGTGTACCTTAGCCAAAGCTTAATGGTTTTAGACATGCTATTTTAATAACTTTTCTCTGTTATGGAGTTGGTGGTTTAGACGACAGAGGTCGAAATGGGCGTGCTTTCTTGCTTTTTATGCTTCTGATTGAGCAAGCTGATGAGAGTCAGCAAGGTCAAGAGTCCCAGACATAATTATCACCAAAGTGAGTCTGACCTAGATAAGGTAGATCCATCATGCAGTACCTCAAACATAATTAAAGCCGCAAGTGGCATCCATCGAGTCTGAGCCTCATGACCCCCACCCCCCTGTCAATTTTGGTAAAAAAAAGTAAACATTTCATTACGTGAAGGCTTTTTTCCATGGGTTGTCATGGTTACAAGGTTTGTCCTATTTAAAAGATTTAAATATTGTTTGGTCCCCAACTTGTCACGAAGGTTCCCGCCAAATTTGAAGTCAATCCCGCAAATCCCCTCAGATTAGTTTGTTCAAATAGAACATGTCTAAAGTGAAAAAATGGATTAAAAACTAGCGGACACCCCGTTGCTGTGGCAACAGGTCTTTGATTGACTGTTTTGCATGTATTGGGGTGTTCCAGATGTGTGCTAAACTTCTTTGTCTTACATTAAAGTAGAATTTTGCAACCCAATTTGAGGATTTTCTCCTCTGGTGGCGCTGTAGAGCCATTTTTGCACTTTACCTTCTGACCCATCAGCCCTTCTGAAAATATGAGCGGACCTAAGAAACGGAAAGTGGACAAAGAATGTCAAGTGTTCAATAAGGAGTGGACAACTAAATATTTTTTCACTGAACACCGATCATCTGCTGTTTGCCTCATATGCCAAGAAACTGTGGTGGTTTTTAAAGAGTATAATATTAGCCGTCACTTTGCCACAAAGCATGCTAACTATGCTAGCAAGCTGTCAACAAAAGAACGGGAAGCTGCTGCTCAGAAGTTGGCAGCAAATTTAAAAGCTCAACAAAGTTTTTTTCACTGTCAAACTGCCATTCAAGAGTCTCTGTCTGAGGGTGAGTTTTTAAAAGAATGCATGGTGAGGACAGCAGGTATTTTGTGCCCGGAGAGCAAAGACAAATTTGAGAAAATCACCTTATCACGGCGGACAGTGACTCGCCGCGTGGAACTAATAGATGAAGATATCACCAGCAGCTTAAATAGAAAGACGGAGTCATTCACGTTTTATTCTTTAGCATTGGATGAAAGCAACGATGTCTAAGACACTGCTCAGCTCCTCATTTTTATCCGAGGTGTCAACGACACTTTTGAAATAACAGAGTTTTTGACAATGGAGTCTCTGAAAAGACAAACACGGGGAGAAGACTTGTTTGATCGTGTGTCTGCCGTCATCGAAAATGTGTAGCTTCCTTGGAGTAAGCTTGTCAACGTCACCACAGACGGATCTCCAAATTTAACAGGGAAAAACTTTGGCCTGCTGAGGAGAATCCAGAATAAAGTGAAAGATGAAAACCCTGACCAGGATGTCATTTTCCTCCGCTGCATCATCCACCAGGAATCTCTATGTAAATCGGTATTACAGCTGAATCATGTTGTGAATCCTGTCGTGAAACTCGTCAACTTCATACGTGCAAGGGGACTTCAGCACCGTCAGTTTATTGTGTTCCTGGAGGAAACTGATGCGGATCACCAGGACCTGCTTTATCATTCCCGTGTCCGTTGGTTGAGTTTGGGCAAAGTGTTTCAACGCATGTGGGAGCTCAAAGAGGAGATTGGCGTGTTTTTGGAGCGACTGGGGAAGGCTGATGAATTTCCTGAGCTGAGCAACAAGAGCTGGATTTGTGACTTTTTCTTTGCTACGGACGTATTTTCACACTTGAATGAGCTCAACACGAAACTGCAGGGGAAGGATCAGTTTGTGCACGACATGTACACAAACGTGAAAGCCTTCAAATCCAAGCTGGCTTTATTCTCCAGGCAAATTTTGAACAAGTCATTCACTCATTTTCCTACACTAGCCACGCTGAAAGAGGCCGGAGCAAAAGTGAAGAAATACAGTGAGTCACTGGATGCACTGCACGGAGAATTCTGCCGTCGCTTCTCGGATTTCGACAAAATTGACAAGTCACTTCAGTTGGTGGCCTGTCCTCTGTCACAAGACCCCGAAACAGCTCCAGAGGAGCTGCAGCTCGAACTGATAGACCTTCAGTCCGACCCAGTCTTAAAAGAGAAGTTCAACTCTCTGAAACTAAATGACTTCTATGCATCACTCAGCACGGCAGCGTTTCCAAGGCTCCGGCGGACAGCGCAGAAGATGCTGGCGTTGTTCGGCTCGACCTACGTGTGTGAACAGACCTTCAGCATCATCAACATAAACAAATCCAGCCACAGATCCAAGTTAACAGACCAACACCTCAGATCCATTCTGAGAATCACCACAACAAAACTAACTCCAGACTTTGATGCGCTGGCTAAAAAAGGAGACCAACAACACTGTTCCCATTAAAATGGAAAGTGTCTCCCTGATGCGCATGCAGATAACGCCGCTCCACAGACTTACTTGCTGCCACTGTTTCCTCCTTGCACTGTTCGTTGTTGACTTTTAGCACCGGGGAAACAAATTGAATAGAAGAAGGACTAGTACATCTGCATCTCCTACTGTTTTTGAAAAAAAAAAAGACAGTCAGGAGGAGAGTGGTGATATCCTGAAGGATAACAGAACTTTCAGTGCTTTAAAATAGAAATGGTTATTAATTTTTTAAAAAAGGCACATTTTATTCATTTGATTTTCAGTGTTTTAAGACTCATTCCAAAGTCAGAAATTTTGTTGTAATGCTTTTATTCATTTTCATTTGAAATTAAAGCACATGTATTCTCCATATCCCAAGATGTGTATTTTTTCTCCAATGAGGTGAGGTTACCAAAGCACTCCATCCATCTGCTCCTGGTCCGGCCCCTTTGTCAAATGTTAGAACCCATTGTGGCCCACGAATCAAAAAGTTTGCCCACCCCTGATCTATGGTGTGCATACACATACGCTAATCTATGATAGATTATCTAAATTTTCAACAGGCTTGTGCTGTATGCCAAATTTTACAACTTTTCATGGGTGTTTAGGGGGTCAAATTTGAGGTCAATGAAGAATAAACTTTTGGAAAACAAAAGGGCCTGCCATAGACCCTAATAACAATCACCATGTAGTGAAGAATCTATCCATTAATTTTATAAGCTATTTGGCTGCTATAGTCCCAGATATTGTATGATAAACAGGGTGTAAAAATGCATTTATCTATACAGTGATCAGTGAGCTAATCGTAATTAGTCTCACTGAAATCAGCAGGGATGGATGACTAGCTCATGAATCAAATCTAATCAAAAGGGAATTTGTGATGTTGACAAACATAGCTAACAGTCGGATCAATATAATATGGCAGTGGTTCCCAAACTGGTGGGTGGGCCTACCAGGCAGGCCACAGTAAGGCTAAATAAAATGTAGAGTTTTAGCACTGGACAAATTTGTGAAAGTACCAATAGGAATCAATAAAGAATCACTTCTAGAATCACTATTTCAGTACTTGAAGAGACTTCAATAATTCAAGTGTATCATATATGAATCTGTGTTTTGCATTAAAAATGTGTTTCATGTTTGGCAGTCATGCCAAAAAGGTAAATAAACCTCTGGCATAATGCTTTGTAGCGACATTTCTGTCTAAATCTGTCTTTAGAACCAAGTAAGTCTTCGTCAAGAAGACATAAAAAAGCCTTAAAATGGATTTTAAAGTTTTTGGTCACTTTTAAAGTGAAAGAAAGTAAACTCAAAACTTTTTTCATTAATACAAATATTAATTTGTATAATATGCAACACACATCACCACCTTACACCCATGCTTTGCTTCCTCCAACTGCTTTGTTCTTTCTTAATGAATAACAATGAGCCAGGGTCATTTCCTGTGCAGAGCTGACGTCCTGTCTCACAGGATGTGGGTTAAGAGACCGAATGAGCAGAAGCAGGAACCTCCTTCAGAAACTCACCCTGTCAGGAAATCCCAACATTCCTACAAGACAAGGCATGGAGAGTATGTTTGCATTGTAGAAGTGCGCAACCAACACATGATATAACATTAACTGTACAAACCAAGCCTCCTTTATCCATAAGAAACTTTGTTTGCCTAATTCTTACTATTATGTCAGATAGTTCCACTATCTGTTCTTACAGATTAGAAATCTTGTCCAGGTGCTGATAAAATTAAACAAACTTGGGACAATGAAAGTTAAGTCACTTTTAGTGGAACACTGCTAACAGTCTAATAGGACTGAATGTGTGGCTTTCATCGAGCTAATCTTAATTTGTTTTGGAGACAGATGAGTCCCTTCAGAGCTGATGATCTTCATCCTCAGGCACGTAGAAATAAAAACATTCATGGAAAATCATCTATATTGTCTTCGGCATCCTTCGTTCCTCCAAACAGGCAGTGATGACACAAAGTCCAACCAACGCTCACTGGCTCTTGATGATAAATCATCTCAGCACATGTGGATAATTTCCCCATTTCTTCCCTCATCTCTTTAGTTAAGTTTCCGTGACAAATTTAGAGCTATGATTACAATCTAACCTTTCACCTCTTACTCTTTTGTTTTCATCCACATCTTCAATGATTTTCCATTTTGATTTTTCTCCAACATATTCTCAAAGCAGTGATTTCTACTGGGTCTGGTGTCTAAAGTCAAACTGGTCAATGTGGTTTTCTCCCTGCAAAATTCCTCATCTCTAATCTAGCTTTCCGGTGTTGTAGGAATGGTGTTTTATGTATTTTGAAGGGTATGTTCTCTGAATGGCTGATGTAAGAAATCAAACAATTGATGTGACTGTCATCTTGATCAAGTTTACTACACAAGGTAGCCTCTATTTACCATGCTGTTCGCTAACTGCCAGGAAAAATACAGAAGAAATTTTCCTCTCTATTAATAGGAGTGGGAATCTTCAGTTTGTATCTTTTTTCCATGTGTGACGACTTGACTGCTACCGCTTCCCGACTGAAAATGTTTCACATGTTTCCTTATTTGTCATGACAATGACAAATGAAGGGCGGGTAATTCCATTTCTTGTCCTCAAAAGCTGCTGGATGTTTCCTGCTTCAACACACCTGACGTAGATGGAAGCCTGATTGACAGGCTTAGGCAGAGCTTAAAAACAAGGTGGTTTTTTTTATTGGACTCAGATCTGTTGGAGCAGGGAATCATCTAAGGCAGTGCAATTCAATTTGATAACAATGGTGGAGACCGTAATGCAAGTTATTAAAGTTTTCCTGCTCCAGCACACTTGAAATGACCAAGTCTTGTGCAGAACTTCATAGGCTGTTGGATACATTAAATTTGAGTCAGGTGTGTTGGAGCATAGAAACCTTGAAAACCATCAGGACTTCTGCTCTTGAAGGATTGCATTGAGTTGCCATGATCTCAGACTTGCAAGATGACAGCCCTCAAGATTGTCTTTGAACATTCCTAATATAAGGTTTTCCATTTCCACCAGAGAAAAGCAGTGTTGGGTTGAGCCAAAATCAACATCTAGAAAATTGTACGTGGAAGTCCTTTACTTTGTCTGTTTCTGAGAATTTAAATTCCCTCCGTATTCATGTTTGCCACTGTCTGAAACTCCCGTTGGAACTCAGAAGATAGCTCCGAACTCTGCATTGCCCTCTAGTGGGCGGGTGGCCTAACAACCAAGCCAATGCCGTTTGAAATTAAAGTAACTATTTTCGTACTTAAAGACCCCACTTCGTAACTTTTCGACTTTTAAAATATGCGTTTATGACCCATTTGGTTGTGCACCAGAATTCATTAAGCGCACTTCTGAGGCTGTCACTGGCGAGCGGCGTCCCGCTCCTGAAAAACCGCACTGTAGAGCTTTCTGAAGCATGACGCGATGTGACGTTTCGCTTCAAGGTATAATGAGCAACTGGCTGTTTTGAACATGCAATGCTGCAGATTCTGCAAGGAAATGCAAGAAGATTAAAAGAGAGAAAGGGACAAAACAAGAGTAGTTGTAATATTGTCTTTTGCCGGCTGGAGAGAGCTAACAGGTCAGGTAGGATGTAAGATGGATGCTGAGTTAGCCGTCGATAGGGGGCACGTGTTGAGGAAATGGCAGAAGTTCTGTAGTGTGTCTTTGAAGGGAAGGTAAATGAGACTTTAGCCAGCACAGAACACCTGAATGGGGTGTGGATATTAGAAGATAAGTAATATTAAATGGTATATTTGCTTGAAATGTTTATCCATGTTATGTTGTCTGATGACATGCATCCTCAGACACCATCGTGCAATCAGGAAGTTCAATATTGATTATAACTATTGAAAACATTGTATGTCCACATATAAATGCATTTCTTCGATCGAGTTGTTATGACAGGGACAGCATACTCGTTTGTCCTTTCTTTGCCTTACTTTATAGTGTTTACCTTCCTTACTGCGTGGTTCTGTGTCCCAGCTGACAGAATGGAAACTTCATATTGGGAAGTGTGTTCCATTGAGTGTGTTTGCGACCCTGTTCACACACACATGCGATACACCGGTAGCTAACTGTCAAATACGCCAGCTTCTGGCTTTCAGAACATTTCGTGACTGTGACATTTCTCAGCTGCCTGTCTGTCATCAGATGCTACAAGACCTCTGCTGTTCTTTAGAAGAAAAAGATACGTTTACATTCCAGTCAAACTTACATTGGGTGAAATGTAGCTCATTGCTAGTGTATAAAAAGACATATTGTGGACCTCCAGAGGAGCTATGATGCCTTTGACAATTCCAGCTGACCTGAAGCAGCATTTTTGCTTGGACAAACAGTTTAGGCCCAGATGTGGAAGCTATAATGGCTTGTGAATTTTGTACCTGTTGAGAATAATTCCACAACATACTAGCTTATTCTGGGGGGAAAAAGTTAAAACAGTAGGGTGATTCACCCAGAGCCAAATAGGTGGTTTTTAATGTGGAGATTTGTGTAATTTAGAACTGGGTTGGACTCAGTTTGTAGATCCCATCTGTGTCCCAGCTTACCTTAATGCTGGACTGAAAGGGTTGGCTTTCTGGGAAGTATCTCCACACAAACTGTCACTGGGACTAAAATAGAGTAATAGTGCTGTACAAATATCCCTAATTAAATTAATGTGCCATTTTGAAGTGTGCAAATATGCAGCAGTATAACTATAAATAGTTGAGCCTTATGAACAGGGCCAGATTAACCAGTGACTAGGACCTGGACAGAAATTAAGAGTCCCCTCTGTCTTCACTATTCCACGTGTTTATCAGGCACATTGCAAATGACAGACAGCAGAATTTGGTATGCAGTTTCTGAATTGTTAAAATACACACATACATAACGGTGTTGTTAGAATTCAATGATTTATTTTTTGTTTGTTTGCAACCATCACAGTCTCCCACCATATTACCTATCATTTACAAATACTGTCAGTAAGTGACCTTTTTTAAACACAGTCATCATATTCATATAATCTTCTTGATTAAATAAAGAAACAAATCAGTTGTACAGCTTATAAAAATGTTGTGACCTGTAAATATGGCTGATGATGTAATGCAGCATAAGTCCAAACCTAAGGATCATAAAGGGGTTGAATATGCAGCAGTTCAAAATGCAGCCGTTGAGAAGTCGATTCCCATTGCATGCTTGTAAATATACCTACTGAAAATACCATAGGCTAGTTTTTACATTGAACAGTTAATTAAACTTGTAATTTAGTAACACATCAAATATGGACAGACTGGAACCTACATGTTAAAAAAAAAAACTATCTAATTATGATTGTAGTTATTTTATTAGTTAATTTATTTTGAAAATATTGAAAATCTTACATACTCCACCTTTAAACTATTAGTTGGTTTGGACTGTTTTCCATGCAGGACCCTTTCAAAAGGCTAACGCAGTCAACAGCAATCCATGTTACTTCAAAGCCGCTCCAACATGCTCTGCCAGAAAACTCAAACTGCTTATTCAAATAAGTTGCATTTAGCATTTTTATGATTTTTTTTTCTTGAGAGTGTGGGTGCAGCTAATGAAGACACTGACAGTGCGTCCTACGCATGCGGGTGACTCAGCCGCATGCTGATTAAGCGATCTGCTAACGGAAGAGCCATCAATCAAAGAAAAGATCACTCCTACTCGCACCCCACAGACCACAGCAGCGGGGTTGTTTATCCAGCTGCTGGCCCAGTGTCTCAAAGACACCCTGCTCCTGTCCTGGCCATCTGATGGAGGTGCACAAAAAATACCGTTTGGAATAACTTAAACAAAAAAGAAGGGGTTAGAGGGATTGGAAATCCAATCCATGCACTGCTGTATCGCAAATTTTATACCAATTCACAATAACACATTTGACAAATTGGTTATAAACTACGTCACGACCTCTTCTCCTCTCCAGACATGCAAAATAAACAGTATGAAGAATGTATATAAAACGGTATTCACTTAGGTGTTTCTATGCAGCTCTGCCAACAAGGAAAAAATATACAGTTCGGTGTTCGCTGGGAAAGCTGGAAGGAACACGAATGGAATCTCAACTCACCCACATCGTTGGGGATTTGTAGCTCAACAGCCAGCAGAATAGACATATGGCTTAGTGGTTTGGAGCCGAAACAAATCAGTGGAGACTGAAATAAAAGAAAAAAATAAGGAGAGAGCAGTGATAGAGGTGATGGATAGAAGCCAGAGAATCATGTTTACTCACTTACCTGTGATTTGACAAGTTTGAAAAAACTTTCAAAATGAGACATATCCCAAAAAAAGAGCATTACAAATTGAGCCAAGATGCTCAGTCTGCGAGGAGAGAGCAATATTTCCAGTTTGCATGTCCACTGGGATACCAAAGTTAAGTTGGATCACAGCTGTGGTGAGAAGACTGCAACGATAACTAACGCTATATTTCTTTAACTAACATGACAGAGAACATCAAGCTAATTGGAGTCTCCAGGGAATCCATCATACTGCGCAGGACGTTAAAAGTCTTTCATGAGAGCCTCGTAGTTTATTGAACCATGAGACTTTGTAAAACAAAAGCAATAAAGTAAAGCTGGGTATAATTTCACAATTTAAACCATTCCTACTTTTATACTGAATTGAAGTGGTTTAATTGATTATGAATAACTTGAATATTAGATATAAACTGAACTTGTGTTTTCTTTGCAAACTGCCAAAAGATAACATCTTCTTAACATGCTAAAACAAGAAAACTGTTGAATGATTTCTTTTTTTTATGCTAAGCTAAGCTAGGCTAAGCTTATTACCCAGCCTGGAAAAAGTGTTGACACAAGTAGACTGACTGTAGTGTTTTGGGATATCAGAATAGTATGCTTTCTGAAGGATGTGGGACCCTGTGGGACCTTGGGGCCCTGCGCTCTGTCTGCTTCTTAATGGGCAGGACTGGTGGTTATCATCGCAGGCTGTCTGGGTCTTGTGCTCCATGGCTGCAGGTGTCGTCAGGCTTGGACTTTCCCCTGTTCTTCTCTGGATGAATGTGTGATTGTTCCTGTGGTGGTCTGGCTGGGATCTATGCCTTAGGGTGTCTGCTGGTCCCCTGGGTCTTGAACTGCCTCCAGTCTGCCTTAATCTGTGCAGTCACTCTCACCACTGAGATCTATTTATTCTAATAATTTGCCCCACATTGACGAGCCGGCATGCTGATACAGTCACCGCGTTGTCCTGTGGGTTTAATCAACGACTACTTCAGGTTGTGTTTTTGTTTGTTTTTTTCCTCTTTGCTGATGTTCTTGTTGTTTTTATTGTTCCAGCTTGTCTGTCTTTTTATAAGTGCTCCTGATGATTAGCAGCTTCGTTTTTGTTGAAGCTGTTGCAGGTGAGTTTCTGTGTTTTTACAGATGTAACAGATGGTTGCATGGTTTTCCTCTTTAGATTGAACAGCGATGCTGTTCTTTCTGTCTGGTGTATCTTTATATCCCCTTTCTTCTCTTGACTGTCCTTTTCTCTAACCACAGAGCCCCCTGCTTCAGGATGTCTCTTCTGCTTTCCATCTGTACCATTCTTACTTTTTCTTATTTTAAATCCCCACATAATACCCACCTACTTATTTTCGCTAAAAGCCACATAATCTCATGTACCTTAAACATTTTCTTTTTTGCTGTGAGGCAGCAAAGCTAAGTTTTAATAGATATTTGTAATGTATTTTCAGGATTTGTAATAAGAAATGACAGCCATTGCTCTCAGAAGTATAGTCATTACATGATTGCCTTCCAACAAAGACAGGCTAGCCGTTTCCAGTCTTTATGTTAAAGTTGGCTATTTTTCCTTTATCATTGTTTAGTTAGAGTGAATTCAGACAGGAAAGGAGGAGGTTGCAAGCAGGAAAGAACTGTGGCCGTGCAGGAATCACACATGAAGGCATTTGCCATCACCGGGGCACTCCAAGCCCTAGACAGCAGGCTTTTGCTTGAAAGATCTATGATTTGTGAGATTTGTATCACAGCGTGTTTATTTAAAGAAGCTCTCGATGGTAGATGGAGAACCACAAGGACAAACCTCCATAGACTGGAGCAAATAATCTGAACACCAAAGCACTGTCAGCAAATTCTCAATTTGAAGCTCTGTTGTGTCTTTATACTCGCCCGACTATGAAAAGCTGTTTCCCTGCAGCCAGCAGATGAACTAATGAGAGGTATTCTGAAATCCCACAACACCCAATCCAGACACAAAAAAACACACATTTTTGCACATGAGCTCAAACTTTTCCCAGCCCAAAGTAGGGCTAAAGCTATAGTCTGACATCACTCATGTAACACATTGAGACTGACAGCCGGTCCCGCAGGATTAGTCTGGTGTTTTCCCACTCACACATCATCCGGTGCCAGCCATGGCCGCAGTCTATAAACTGTATGTGTGTCAGTGTGTATATGGTGCTGTAGGGCCTGTTTGTATGTGCAGTACATTTTTGAGCATATTTATGTTTTTCATCATGGATAAAGGCAGGGAGGGCCACCTGTTAGTGGAAAGCTTGCTGCTTCTGTGACTCACTGCAGCTTCAAGTAAAAAGAAAAGAGAAATACCAGGTTGGAAGTGCAAATTCGTGCAGTGCAAAAGAAATGATTAACAAAAAAGATTCTCTGTTATCCAGGCTTCTGCTCAAAGATTGCATACCCATAATTAAACGAGTATATACCTAGATATTTGAATACCTTTGGAAGTAAAGGAATATGTGTTAAATATCAGTACATGTGTTAATGCTGAAGAATGAATGAAGAAGATGGCAGAAAGGGAAAAGGTTTCTGGTTTACCAAAAACACTTTGAGGATTAATGTGAAAAACCCTTTTGTTGTTGTAGCTCTAAACTTCTATTAAATCTGTGTCTTTATTACCACCTCCTATAATGTCAACCATAATAAAACCAGCAAGGTTTTAGGAAAGAAAATTGAAATTGTGCATTAAAAATGCCTTCGAGAGGCAGTGATGGAAGTAAAACAGACCCAGATCTATCAGTTGGTAAAAGAATCATGCCACAGGGCAGCCATGAAGCAAAACCCAGGAGCAGACAAGGCATCGTGCACAAGAAACAAGGACTAAAGGAATCATTTGTGGAAAGCTAGACAGCTCTGGCAAAGGAACAAAGAAAACAGGGAAGTATAGACATACACAGGGAAGCCTAATGAGCTAATACAACGCAGGTGTGGAGCTTTCGGCTAACTGAAAACGGGTGCGATTAGAAAGAAACCTGCAAGTAAAACTGACAAGTGCCTAAAAACAAAACGTCTCAATATCTTCTGTTTGTGTAAAGTTTTATTCAAAGCTGGGGTAGGTTATGTTGGGGAGCTAGCAAGATGTGAAAGTAGCGCCATGTCTTGGCTCCTCCCCCTCTGGTTTTGCTCTTTCCATGATCCAAGGCTTTTTTCTTACCTCCACCGAGAAGGTTGTGTTTTTACCAGCGTTTATCTGTTTGTGTTCAAGATAAGTCAAAAGGTTTTGGACGTATTTTAATTACATTTTCAGCAGTTGTTGGAAATGTGAAAAGGAAAAACTGATCTAATTTTGGTGAATCACCATTTGAATCCAGGCCTTGCTTTTCTAGTTCACAGTTTTTTCCACCAACGTTTTTCTCTTTCTCGGCTGTTAAACGGGAGGAGGCAAATAAACCGAGCTGGGTTAGGGAAATCCTTCCTGCTTTTTCTCATGTTTTCCTTCCGAGTTTCTTCTTCACTACTTTGTATTTTCATCCTAACACTATTTATATGCAGGGTGTGGCGATCAGGCATGCGCTGCTTTTGATTGGTCAGAGTTTTTACAGATTTACAGTAAACTGAGGGGTCTAACTATATTCCTTATCGCTCATTATTACAAAATGTAAAGACTACTATCAGGACGAGGAACCACTTCACCCAGAGTAAAATAAAAAAAGAGTCTCTGAGCAGGATCACCTACCCCAGCTTTAATGTTCCACAAAAGACTTTAGTATTTTCAGAGTCACCTATTGGTGCTTTCTAGCAGCCGGTACTTTCTGGTATCTGCAGTAGCGTTATCAAAAGAACTAGGATTTCAGCAAAGGGGACTCTGAGACCCTCTACTCCTGTTTTTCTCCCCAACTCTCTGATTTTGTCCTTTCCTTTGTCATGTCTGGATAACAGATTAGAAGCAGAGTAAAAAGCCAGCGAAAAGAGGTTGCATGTGTGTATCTTTTCCTGCTGTTCTCGTATCTTTCCGCCTTTTTTCCATCACTTAACATAAACATCTATCCTAAGTCTTGTACTGACTGATGCTTCGGGGAGATATACAGTTTCTGGCTGCAACTTTTCACACCCTGTGAGCTGACCTCAGTGACTGTCTGGCTGGCTCAGCAGTTTGTTTTGGTGAGGACTGACTGGATGGAGCAGATTGAACACAGAACCACGAGACATAGCTCAGATAGGATGGAGGGAGACACAGTCCAACAGCTTCTGAATCTGTTTTACACAAACCATTTAACTGAGTAGCTAAAATATTTAAATAATTATAATCCAGTGATTTAAGTATTTGATTTATTATTAAGATTCATGTTTGTTTTTACTTTATTTCTAAGAATTCTAAATCTATATATGCCAACAAATGTGTAAGCCTTAATCAAAGGTGCTGACAGACCAGTTTTTGTACGAGTGGGAGATAAAGTGAGTGTGCATGAAGGGGTAACTTGCAGGAATTAATGGGATTTTGCTGACAGATGTGGAGGAATCCCTGTCGGGGCCTGAATGATGAGCAGAACAGAACAGAAAAGGAAAACTAGGGTGTAGAAATATCAGATTGAAAGAGAATAAATGGTTCTTTCTCTGGCATTTTATGGACTTTATGTCACTTTTGCCTTTATTTTGGTTGTAAAACATGCAAAAGCAAAGAGAAGAGCTTCCTCTAAATGGCTCTAACCCTTGTTAATATACTGTAATTTATCCTATTTCAAGTCAAAATCTCTATTATATTACTGTGCATACTGATTTTTATGTATATGGTGATATCTTGTAAGTTTGCTTCATAAAGAACAAAAAACTGAGCACATGCAAAGTAAACAAGCACGTTAATGTAATGTAATGCAGTAAAATAGTACCAGTGGGTGTAAACATACAAAATATATCTCAAGGAGGCACATCTGTGCAACAGGCGGATAAAATGGGAGAAATGAGGCATGTTTGCTGTAGATTTAACAAACTGTGCAAAAGTGGCACAACGTAGTGGTGATGGTGGTGGGATCAAAACATGTTTAGCTGCTAACCTGCCACTGAATTAATGATACATTGATTAAAGATTACTCACATCTAGTGGTTAATATTTTCATAAAAACTTCTTCAAAATAGCAAATACAGCTGTGAAAGGAAGATGGTCATCAGCGGGCCAAATTCTTCCCGTCATATTTTGAATCCAGTTAAATGTAGAGATGACATCAATACACATGTATACATGTGTACTGTCTTCTTCTATGGTCCTTTTGAGGCATTACTTATTCCAAATGGTGCTCTAGCCCCTACCAGAAAAAGGTGTTGATGTAGTTTTAAACCTCAGAGAGCTCTGATAACACGTGCGGAGTAGTTTTTCCATTTTGGAAACACAGTAATAAAAATGTTGGAAAAAATATGGCGGCTGCCTTGTATGCGAACCCACAGCAAGTAAATTTAAATAGCTCAATCTCAGAAAATTAAAACATAAGTTTTTCCTTTTTTTTTTACAAATAAGAATTTGCTGACTGCAGCTGCGTTTCCATTATATTTTATCGCAAAATAAAAGCAATATTTGTAAGTTTTGACATACAAAAATTTCGTTTTGTGGGTGCTTTCATTGAACAATGTTTAGCTCATTAGCCTCAAGTCTTGTAAAATCCCATTCCTCTCGCAAGATTTTATGAAAATACAAGGTAGCCATGGAGCGTTATTTTGGGACGTGCTACTTGCTGCAGAGAATTTGGTGTGGATTTTTGAAGCTTTTCTCCATTATTTTCTTTCTGAACCTCTGAAATTTGCTGCTGTTTGTTCCACACTGCGCCATCATACTGGAAATGAATGGTCAAGATCCCTCACATCATATCTGGGGACATGTAAATGCAAAAAAAGTGTTTCCATTACACTTTTGTTATTTGTTTATACATCAAAACAAATGAAAAAATTTTCATATTCCGATTTTTAGTTATTGTGCAATTCTAGGTCTAATGGAAACGCACCTATTGACTCTTGATTTAGTTACAGTCTACACCTTTAACTTTTGACCTTTAGACATTCTGTAGGCAGAGACATTGGATGATGTTTTATACCCTCTGATTGGTCAGTTGTTGCTCACACTGGCCAACACACTTTAGCACAATCATAAAGGACATATTGCCATCATCTGTTCTATTAGTGTTTACCATGCACAATTTACATGTGCTGACTCCATTTGTCCCTGTCCCAACACACCAAGTTGAATTTAATGAGTCACTGTGGTCAACTTGATAGGCTGTTTGATTCATTTAGTTTAATTCAGGTGTATTGAAGCAGAAATACAATGAAAACCCGCTGGATTGTGGCCCTCATAGGACTGGAACGAGTAACCCTGCCTGAGAAGTTCATGACAACTGTGAGGGGAGTGAATTTTTTTCTAACTTGCCTGTTTAAAAGTAAATTCATCTAGAAATTTGGCAGGTTTAGGGGCGTGTCCTTTTGATTGACAGGTACCCAACCTCCCACTTTAAGTAAGAAGAACGTTGTTTTTTAGTTGGTTAACAATGTGACTTAGCTTTAGCCCGCTTACCTTCGTTAGCTGGTTAGCTCCTGTGATCTCCGGGTTAGCTCGGTTAGCTTTTAGCTACAGAAAGCTCATGTCAATCATCCACCATGACGCTCACAGCGCCCCTCTCAGCTCTACCTCTTTGCTCATATTTGTATTTTCCAGGTGAGACGACACGCATACCTCTGCCAAGATGGCGATGGTGGGGACCGCCCACCGAGCTGCTATTCAGCTCTTCAGAAACTTATTGGTGATGTCGCAGAGGCGCCGTCCATCTCTTTATATGCAGTCTATGGTCGCTCACAGTGGCTAATTTGCTCAGAATGATTTAAATAAAGCACAGTGTCCAGAATAAACACTTCCACGCCGTTTATTCTGAATGCACTTCTTTTTATTAAGTTTCACTGCTGCAGTGTCAGCTGCAACTAACCCCTCACCCTCAACAATCTGTTGGGACATTCCCTCCTTGATTAGATTTCCTGCTGCATGGAGAAAAAATGAGAAAAGAAGGGGTCAAAAGGATAAAAAGCAAGGAGAACGGTAGAAGGAAGGGCAGAGGAGCAGAGTTTAGGACTTAGCCAGAGCACATTCTGGGCAGTTCGTGGGCAAGTCAGCTGCCTTGTCCCTTTCTGCTCATCATACACACGTGTTCTGTTGAAAAATGTGGGTCACAAAAACACATTCCAGCCTCAGAATATTCAGACAGTTTCTGGAAAGGCAGATGAGAGGAAAAAGAGGGGAGTGCAATGGCTAAACAAAGGGGGGGAGGAAAAGGAGAGGTCAGAGTCAGTCACTCATGAGACAAGTGAAGGCATGGGGCAGTAAAAATCAACAAAGTGGTCATTTTCAGCTTGAATGATCAGTTTTGGGGATATTAATCCGAAACCAAATCAAACCCTAACTCATACAGAAATGATGCAGAATCCTGCGGCTTTAAAGCAACTCAATCCAGTCCAGCGCATCACTTCAGAGAATCCACAGATGGTTGGCATATTCCATAACATTCTGGTTTTCTTCCTGGCATTTGAAGTTTGGACAGCTTGTGGTGAACACACAAGTTAATGTGTGTTTTTTACCCCTTTTGACAAGCATGTGCTCTTGCTCTTAACTGTTCACTCTGAACACATGTAGCTTTTTCAGTCATGCTCAACTATACATACAGGTACCGTGTGTATTCTGTAAACTTACACCTCTCAGACATTTAGTTTGAACTTTAATGATACTTATGTTGTATTCTTATATCATCATGATCACCTGTTGTAAATGCATCATCCTGCATATCTGAGCAGAGTCCTACTTTCTCAACCTACTTGCCTTAAATAAGATCCCTGGTGGGAAACGTGCTTTACTGATGAATGGACTTGTGTAGTCTGCACATACTTCACTTCACCAGCTACTTTATTAGGTCCACCAGTAACATGTTGGACCCTCTTTTAAATTATATTAAATTCCTTTAACTTAAATTCAGCAAGGTGTTGGAAGCATTTGGAGATTTATCTCCACATTGAAATGGTTCACACAGTTATTACAGATTTGGTAAAAATGGTAAATGGACTTGTACTTATATAACGCTTTTCCAGTCATGCAGACCACTTTGAGTGGTCTGCATGACTTGGTCTACACTACTTGTCACATCACCCATTCACACACACTCATACACACTCATAACCCAACAGGCACATCAGGGGGTTCAGTGTCTTCCCCAAGGTCGCTTCGGCACACTCTCAGCCTGAGATCATCTGAGTCAGTTATCTCTTTTAAAAAGTAGCTTTTAAAATTGTTTTTACTTAGTTGTTTTTTTTTTTTTCTTAAAATTTTATGCTGTTTTAAAGTTTTTGTGTTTTGTTGTGAAGCGCTTTGTGATTTATATCTTGAAAGGAACATAAAGATTTACTTACTTGCATAGTCAGGGGAAACCTGGAATCGATTTCCCAACTTTCCAGTTGAAAGACGACCGCTCTTCCTCCTGAGCTACACCGCGTTTGACGCCTGCTCATCCATGTTGGGAATACCCCCGTTCCACCACATCTCAGAAGTTCCTCTTTTGGATTGTCTGGTGACTGTGGAGGCCATTGGAGTACAGCCAACTCATTGTCATGTTCAAGAAACCAGTTATATACATTTTTTGCATATACATTTATATACATATACATATATATATAATATATATATATATACATTTATAGATATTAATGGGCTTTTCTTCCTAGTTGTTCTTAGGTTGAACTTTAAGGCTTATTTTGATTTTTGAATGAAGTTAGGTTAATCGCCTCATGGGCTTTGGGGCTGCATCAGAATTCTCCTCCAGTGACAGACTGTATGTAAAACAAAACATACAAAGAGAATCTCAGCATTATTTGACATTTCTTTTTGGCTAAAGAGTTGCAGTGCAGCCTTCCAGATCCTCAGACATGTCAAAGTGAGTAAGCGACTCTGTGTCACATCAGAGCTGATAAAGATGTGTACACATGGCCTTCACTCATGCACAAACTGCAGTGTTGATGTTAAATGTCTCACTGACATGAAGCATGCAGCCACTCTGGTGTGTGCTTTGAGCTGTTCTGGGTCATCGTGTGTCCCTCTGAGCATGTAATCATAGTCAGTTAAACTGCTTAGTTACTCAGCAAGGCCAGAGGATGACACTGAATATTAGTGACAGCCACAACAACCTACACCAGTACTCAATAAACCAATTTAACAGCAGACAGGATGCCAAATCCAATTTTGATCCAATGTGAGAAGCTCTCATGGATTTATATATATATATATATATATATATATATATATGTATATGTATATGTATATGTATATATATATGTATATATATGTATATATATGTATATGTATATATATATATATATATATATATATATATATATATATATATATATATGTATATATGTATATGTATATATGTATATATGTATATGTATATATGTATATATGTATATATATATGTATATATGTATATATATATGTATATATGTATATATATATATATATGTATATATGTATATATATATATATGTATATATGTATATATATATATATATATATATGTATATATATATATATATATATATGTATATATATATATATGTATATATGTATATATATATATATATATATATATATATATATGTATATATATATGTATATATATA